>NW_021635922.1:0-289305 GCF_004799145.2 Neltuma alba | reverse complement strand
ATACCTATAAATATAAACGCTTGTTTGATCTTGTAGGATATTTGTAGGGGAATTTTCTTTAAGGATAATGACCATCATCATGCTTCAAGATTCCTAATCCTTACTGTGTTGCCACGATGTTAAAGATACTTGTGCATGATGCTGCCTCCATTGCCACTACTACTTTTGGTGTTCCTCCATTTTGAGGCTAATGGCATAGATTGTCGTTCCTACCATGCCATTGCTGCCTGCTTTCCCATTATGCTTATGCCTACCATCATCATGCCTCAAGCTTCCATTTCCTCATTGTTTTTCATGTCCCCTTACTTCTGTGCCAGTGCTGACTCACCACTTAAGATTGAAGATTAAATAAATACAAGGTACATATCTAAGCATATTTACGATGCAAACATGTCCCATATAATCCTAGCATAAGTGCAGCTTTTTTGGCCTAACCCGTGCTTCAATATTCATCCATTATCAACATTCAACAAGCAGCAAGAGTTTTAGAGAAGTGTTCAAAAAACAAAAAACATTTTCAACCCTTCATAGCTCACCACCCCCCGCTCCCCTTGCTTTCTTTGATTTTATGCTTCATATTCACTAAGTGTTAGACTGGAAGTAAACACCTAACAAGCTCAAAACAATGAGTTAATATCCCCCCCCCCAACCCAAAAAAAATGTACTTAGACAGATATCATCAACGTCACAACAATTTTGCTGTATGGTCACTAGAACCATGTAGCCAACTAAATGCAATGTATTTCCCAGCTCATCCCCAACCATCCATTGCAATGATCATAGATCACATGCATGTGATGATCAAAATTGTTCATTGCAACACCATGGGTCATGCTAACAATGACGAAACAAAGTATGCTCTCATCTACATAAACAATGGTCAATGGTTATCACAAAGAATTACTTGTTTGACTTCTAAGGTTATTATGATAACATTTCTCCTCGTCACAGGTGGGATTCTCGTGCCAGCTATGTTCTCTAGCAACAAAAGAGAGGACTTCCTTTTCATGCTATTCTACTCTCCATAGAATCTTTCACACGCTTTCAAGTTAATATAGCAATTCCAGTTTCATGAATCAAGAATTTGTTCTGTTCCTCTCAAGTATTCCATTCTCCTAATATAAAAGCCATGGACCCAAGTGCTAAAAGGAAGATTGGTCGAGGAAGAAGGGCTCGTTAAGTGACCAACTTCATACGAAGATTATGGCTTCAGAAACCATTGCAACAAGTTTTCTGCTCCCAGTCCTCCTTCCTCAAGGTAAATGTTTTCCGGTATATTAGTAATAAAATCTACACATAGCATAAAATATTTCCTGACTGAAAAACATCAAGTCCTGCACATTAATTAGATAACAAGGACTGTGGATCAATTTTAAAAGAAGAAGAAGAAGAATGACCAACCTCTTCTCCCAACGATTTGCACTAAAGAGAAGATGAATGGTATGATCATCCAATTGAGACCCGTTAGTAAGATAGGAAGATATCATTTGCCCAACATTCGTACTTCTGTCAGGAAACCTCCATAATTCAGCAGAGATCCCCTGTCCCTCCAAGTATGAAACTAATCTGCTACTTTGAGATGACTTTCCAGAACGATCCAAGCCTTCTAGGACGACCAAAGCACCTCTAGGTTCCACTCTTCTGTCTTCTATGTTATGACTAGAATTCGTTTCCATTCTTATCTTCCAAGGACAATACTTGTACGAGAATTTCTTTGAAAACTCAGTGACCTTCGCACAGCTAAAGATCCAAGATTCCTGTGCAACGAAATCCAGAATTATAAAAGCTGAAATACTAGGACATATATCCCTTGCTCAATTACTGAGAAGCAATAGAGCAGCACTGAAATTGAAACTAGATATCTTCGCATTTATTTATGGACAGCCAAGGAAGAGAACAAAAGAAAAGTTTTGCACCCATTTGACTGAACACTGATTCTGGGTTTGGATAATTCTCAAACACAACAGTGTGATAGACACTGGCAGGAGAGCCACGATCAAAAACTGATCTTCAGCAACTTCTATAGAGCAGCCCAAAAGAAATATCTTACAGTGCTTTAGAAACGATGGTATAAGATGAACAGGGCATACCCTCAGTAAGCCATTAAACTGGACTAAAATAAAACCAAAGAAATTAAAACGGTGATGATTGCGATCCAATCGGCTAAGAAGACAAGGGGAACAAAGCAGAGAAATGAAGAGCATTCGGTAAATGGGAGTAGTGTATACCTGCAGGGACAAACAATCGACATCAATATTGTGAGGAGCTGATCGGAATTTAGCGTTAACGCATAATAACCAAATCCCTGTGTTTCGCGCCTTGTCTTGAAATGAAAATTTCCCGCGATCGTTTAAAACGCTCTCAAGAACTCCCGCGATCAACAAATGGCAAAAGAATTAGGGCAACTAGCATTTAATCAAGTTGGGCTCTCCAGGCCTCAAAAAAGTTGGGCTCTTGCCCAAAAAAATTATGTCAGTTTTTTTAATAATATATATATAAAATAGAAATAAAATTGAAAAGTTATTTTATTAATTTTTTATTAAACAATTTAAAAATTTGTTAAATTTAATTTTTTAGTTTCAATAGAACATGTTGGAGTGACTTATAAATGAAATTTAAAAAAAGAGTAAAAATTTTGTTGATTATAAATATAAAATCTTAATTTATTTTTTCCAAAAAAAAACTTATGTTGTATTATTAAGTAAAACTAAACCGTACAACTACCATCCGCAAACAATCATACGACAACATGTAGAGTCAGTTTTTTTCTTTTTGCTGCGGGTACAAAATGAAAATACTTCTTCTATTAGGAATTCGAGTATTAATATACCACGTTGTAATGAACTAGTCTCTTCTACTAAATCGAACTCTCGTTTGTGTGATCTCAGCATTTTGCCATACAGGAAGAACCATCGATCCAAGTGGTTTACATGAGGTGATCGTTACGTTAAAAACTTGCTTCATCAAACTCAGCCCCGTGTGCGCCAAAATCGTTTTTTCCATTTGCAGTCATAGCACACTCTCTTGTGACAAGGGTGGACAAAGCTTCGTTCGCAGTAGATAATTAAGCATAGAGCCAAATATAATCCTCATTATAAGAGCTAGTTAACTAATTTGAGGAGATTAAGAAAAAAAGTTAAGTTAGTTATTTAACAAATAGGTATTGTCTTTCCTAAAATATCTTTACTGATTAATTATACTGGCTAGAACTATCATTGTTAAAAGAATTACTTTGAGAAAAAATACATAAATATGATAAATAAAGTGAATTATAATCTTATTTAGGATCAAAATAAAAATTAAACAAGGTCTTATATTATGAACCGGAGGAGATATATAAGCATGGCACCAACCAAAACTCCCCCCAAGCTTCTGCCCCAGCAAAACATCATCATTGATCAAGTTTCACATATTTCAGCCAACGCCTCACCTATTGAATTCACAATTTCTAATCTATACTCAATACTCAATAGCCTCACTCTCATCATCCAGCAGTAACTAGAGGTGATCATATTTGGAATCCCACGGTCAGAAAGTAAATAAAGCAATAGTGGCAATAAGATGAGCAAACATCAAAATAATAAGACCTCTAATGATAGCTTGCAATTCAATATTATGATGGCCAAATCCTGATATTTCACAAAATAAGAAAGTGGCCATATAGGTGGTAATCCTAAGATTTGCTGCACAAAGTGCCTAGTCCCTTTGTTGCTAAAGCTGCAACAACGTTTGCAACTTTCAAGCCCTCCATTAAAGTAAAAGAGGAAAAAAAATTTCTGGAAGACCACATCAATCTCCATGAAATCACAAATCATTTAACATTGATTCTCTTTATCTCAGGAATTTATAATATTTAATATTAAAGAGTTCTTTATCCTTCATATCAATGAAAATAGTTTATAATAAAAATAATTAAAGAGTTTAAGAAAAAATACATAGGGCTTGTTTGTTTTTGTTTTTTGTTTTCTCCTTCTCAAAATAATTTTATAAAATTGTTTCTTAGAACAAGTTTTGAAAACAAAAGGCAAAAGAATTTGTTTGGATAATAATTTTAAAAAATCATATTTGAAAAAAAAACCTACAAAAAACCACACTTGGTAAATTATAGTTATCAGTGGTAATGATATGTGATAGATAGTAGGTGAGAAAAGAAAAAAATTTCTCAAAATTTTAAAAATAAAAAATAAAAAAACATGTAAAAGTTGTTTTGGTTTTTTAGTTTTAAAAATATGTTACTATTTTTTGTTTTTGAAAACAATTAACTAAAAACAAATTACCAACAAGGTTTTTGGTTTTTCTATTTTTAAAAGCAAAAAATTGTTTTCAAAATAAGAAACCAAGCAAGCCCATAGTAATCAGAAATAGCTAATTTAACTATTTTTTATTTTAAAAAAAATTCTCATTAAGGAGGCCGATTAGAAATAGCGTTGGAGAATTAATTGAGTAGGATTGAAAGCAGTATGAGTATTTATGAGAACAGCATGATTGAGAATTGTAATTATGGTTTGATAATAAGTAAAAAGATTCGATATTAACAACTAGAGGGAGTGTTGGATTTGGCGAGAATATATATATACATATATATATATATATGTAGTATATTTTTTTAAAAAAAAAGGTGAAGTCGTGGACTCTCTCTGTATCTGTGCGTAATTTATCAATTTTAACTTTGTGCTTTTCCCTCATGTTTTATATACTTATACTCTTCTGGTTTTTAGCAGAGAATCTAATTTTTAAATTAGTTTTGATCCTAATATAAAAACTTATTTCTTATATTTATCTATTTTTTCTAAATTACCCTATAGATATTCCCTCAACCATAATCAAGTAGAAAAAGAGATGGGGTATTAAGAAAGATGATTATAGTGTTTTAGAAAAAAATGTGTCACTTTTCTTATAATTAACTAATTTATCTAACTTCCTTAATCTAATCAAATTAGTTAAATTAGTCTTATATTAAGGACCGAAGAAGTATATCGTAACTATATCAATATAAATATGAAATTCAACATCTCATGCACCTCCTTATGTTGATGGGAGAAAAAACCGTATCGTTTAAGTAAAACATAACCATTCAGTTAATTTAGATGTCGCCGATATTTTTTTTCAAAATGATTTGTTAAATTCCGGTAAATATAAATCTAGAATATCTGCATTGATTAGACGATCGGAATTGATGCAAAACACATTACATTATTCTCAGGTTAAAACTACAGAGAATCAAAATCCTGCAAATTTTTAGAGCGGCGGGGCGGGGGAGAGAGGAAGGGAAAAAAGAAAAAAGCTAAAGGTGCAGATAAAAGAATATAGTAGGTGTCATTTTTAGCAAGAACTGGAAAATAACGTAGCACCCACTCCACAAGTAGGAAAAGAAAGAAAAGAAAGATAAGAATGAATCATCGAATCTCATATGCTCTCTTGAAAGCTGGACCCTAGTTGTGAGAAGGTACACACACATCTCTATAGGATAGATCTGCATTAAGATATAAATTAAATAAGGTATCAAGATAAACCAGATTCTTTTCACATTTTTTCCTTAGCTACTGTTTGTTATGTGGGAAATGGAGGGGAGGAGAGAGGAAGAAAAAAATTAATGAGTTCTGTTTAAAAAATTGGAGAAATCAGATTTTGAAATTTTAATAAAGAGAAGAAGTAATATAAAAATAATAATAAAAATTAATTAAAATCTGTTAACCCCTTTTTTAATTTTTAAATCGAGCTTGTTAAAATTTCCCTCCTCTCCTCTCAATTTTTTCTTGTACCAAATGGACCCTTAATTTCATTCCCAATATGTCTTTAGTTTAAGCTTCTTCGCAAGTTCATTACAAGAAGTTTAATTTTTGCTGCTTTTGATGAAGCAGTCAGTGGAATCATTTGAGTGAACGTAAAACCAGGTCTAATGGCCTTGGAAATTAAAGGGCTATTCAAGAAGGATTTGACTTGCATGAGGTTCAATGAAATACTCCTCCGATCTTTAATATAGAACCTAATTCTTGAGTTGGTTTTGATTCTAAATATAAGACTCATTTCTCATATTTATCAGTTTTTTCTACATTACCCCTACGGATACTCTTCAACCATAATCAAGTAGAAGAAGGAGAGGGAATATTAAGAAAGATGATTATGGTATTTTAGGAAAAATGTGTCACTTTTCTTATAATTAACTAACTTACCTAACTTTTTAATCTAATCAAATTAGTTAAATAAATCTTATATTAATGATCGGAAGAGTACCACAATGTGAAGCTGTCAGAAAAATTGGTGCCCTGTTCCCTCACATACTAATTTTTGGGATTAGACTCTCTCAAACCTGTGTTCATAACATAGTCAATTATTTGTTTCAATAGCGGAGTATTAGGTATAGAGAGATCTTCTCTCAGGTTTGTTTCATGGAGAGAATATTTAACTTAATGTGAGGGACATGTCATTGTACACTCTAAAAGCTGGCAGGTCACCTTCGAACCTTTCAGAATCACGTACGTAACTCTCTCTCTCTAAAAAAAAAAGGCAGAATATATATAAGTGATATCGTGTCAGCCAAGAAAAGAAGTGAATGAAGTTGACACGAGAGGAGCAGGGAAGGCCAGGCATTGCATTGCTGAAAATTCCTTGAGGATAATGATATTCGGCAGTCTCGTGCTGCTCACGTGCATGCCCTGTGAGCTCTTTGCATCTCATCACTTTCTTCCTCTATAAATACTGCATCATATTTAGAGGTTTGGAAACATAACAGCTGATCAACCACAACAGATACACACAAGCTTTGAAACCATCCATATAATATAATCATCATGTCGGACAAGTGTGGCAACTGTGACTGTGTTGACAAGAGCCAGTGTGTGTAAGTACTGTTTCTTTGTTGGATATTCAAATTTAATGCATAGGTTTTTCAGTCCTAAGATCATTCTTAATTTCCATCGTCTGTTTTGATTCATCGTTTGTCCTTGTGTCTGCATGTCCAGGAACAAAGGCAACGGCTATGTTGCCGACATCATTGACCCTCAACCTGACAACCGGTAAGAACAACCTTAACTTTTTGTGGTTGTCTTATATATGCATATTTTATGCCCTCTCAAGCTTCAGGTTCAAGCTCCCCAATGTTATAAAAGCAAGTTTAATATTCTTATACTTGTTAAACATGATTAATCATAAAAACAATCGCCCACCATGGGGCTTGAACACGCGACCACAAGGTTAAGAGCCTTGCGTTCTACCGACTGAGCTAGACGGGCTTCACTCTTGGTGCCTTGTTCAGCTGAACTCACATGTATTTATGTACTGCCTTTAGTTATATATAGATATTAAGAAAATGAATTAAGTTTGTTATATTATATTTGGTTTATAAGGCCCTGACTGTGTATAATTCATGATTGGCTTCGTGTATGTACAAATATATTTTGCAGCTGCGACGAGAGCTACATGATGGCCGGGGCTGCTGCCGGTGAGCATGACGGGAAGTGCAAGTGCGGAACAAGCTGCTCCTGCGTGGACTGCACTTGTGGCCACTAAGCCATGAATCTGATGAACCTGCCAACCACAAATACTATGATGTAGCCCTATGATGATAAGTGTGTGTGTTTGCTGTTATATATATGTAGTACCTTGTTGTGCCTACATATATATATACACGAGGCACATCCAATAATTGACTCTGTCTCTGGTTTTCATAAATCTGAGGTTATTGTCCTGTACTTAATTTCCATGTCTGTGTGTCTTTCTGTGGTATAATGCACTGATATTACCATATATCGTTCTTCCTCTTTGACAACACTTCTTGTTTGCTTCACTGAATCCTATTCGCAATTATACATACACAGACCAAATCGAATCTCAATATATAGAAAGAGCAAGTAATTAATAGCTATGTAAAACCAAATTTGGAAATGGTCTGCTGAATCCAATTGGCAATATACATACACAGACCAAATCAAATCTCAATATATACATACAAGGCAGAACTGCTGGTTTGGAGGTTTGGACAACAATTTGGAAATGATCCGCTACTCATGAGAAAATCAAATCTTTCCTTTGAAAAGTAGCTTGGAAGGTCTCCAAACAAAAGGTCATTAATATTGAAAGAAACCAGTATTTGCAAATGTCTTCACATCTTTCTTTTTCTTTTGCTCATGTTTGCCGAAACATATAGAAAGCTAGATGCAGCAATTCGTGTTTAGAGGAGAGCACTCCAAAGAGGGACATTGCTTTAGTAATACTCAAAGTGTGTGTGGTGTGTGTGTGTAATCAATCTTAGCAGATAATAATAACAAAAAAAGGGTATATATAATCAATGACTATAAATTACAAGTAATGATAACCACTTTAATCCCAAGACAGAAGATTTACATGCCAAATGCCATCCACCTCAACCTGGCTGGGTTAGATTGGACATTGATGGTTCGGTTGACCAAGATGGAGCAACACTTTGTGATGGTCTCGTGTATGAGACGAACATCATATTCATCAAAATACTTTGGATTCATTACAACGCAGTAGCTGAATTCTTAGGTGGCCTGTCTTTAATTGAGCAAGAAGTGTGTAAATTGAAGTTATTGTGTACTTTGACTTGATGGAGGACGGAGGAACTCGCATTTGTTCGCAATGAATCTTCATAGAGCCATCATCTTCCATTCTCCAAAACACCTCTCCGCTGCTTCCATCTGTCAATTCAACTTCCAACAAAAGTATCAAATAATACTATTTATTTCGTTTAAACATCCCCTCCATGATATAACACAGCATCTAACAGAGATATATGATGAAAATCAAATAAATTTCTCCTTAAAAAAGAAAAACAGTCCTTTACTTTCCCTTCTCAGCAATATCATATGGAAGCAAACAAAATAAAGACTTCAGACTATGTAAGAATAATATGCCGACTCTCTATGCGGAAAGAAAAAACTATAACTTTTTGTCATAAGTGATAACTATTTTGTCCTTAACTAATGAATTAAATTGACACTACAAGAAATTGTAAAAGTAGCAGCGGAACCTTTCTAGCGGTTAAAGAAAACCGCTAGAAATTTCAGATATTTCTAGCGGTTCCTACAAAAACCGCTGCAAATACAGACGGTTTGACCATTAAACGCACATTTCTAGCGGTTACCCCTAACCGCTAGAAAATTAGAGCTAGAAAACTCCCCGGGCTTTGGCGGGAACTTGGCGCCAAATTTGTAGCGTTTACTTTCTAGCGGTTCAGGCTAATAAACCGCTAGACACTGAAAATTCTAGCGGTTGATGCATGAAGCGCTAGAAATTTTTTTCATTCCCCGAGGAGTTTAGAAATTTCTAGCGGTTCACGGCCGAACCGCTAGAGATTTCTAGCGGTTCGAGGCCGAACCGCTAGAAATCTCTAGCGGTTCGGCCGTGAACCGCTAGAAATTCCCAACGGTCATATGACCGTTGGGAATTTCTAGCGGTTAGGCACAAAACCGCTAGAAATTTCTAGCGGTTTTGTGCCTAACCGCTAGAAAGTTTCGGTCTATATATACCCCCCCCACACTCTCACTTCTTCAATCGTTCTGGAAGCGAAGCTCTGCTGAATTTTCTTCACAAACATATTTGAGTTCTGATTCAGTTGCAGATCCTTATTTTCAGGTAAAAATAGTAATTTATTGATAAATAATTTTTATTTTATGTTTTATTTTATTAATTTTATTATGTTATAGCTTATAAATTAATTTTTTTTATTTCATTTATAAATAATTACTATTTGTTGTTATTAGGATGCCTCGTCGACATGGGAAAGACCCAGTTGATCCTGAGAGAGCTGGACCCAGTGAGGTTCATCATGATGCTGATGAGCCATTTCCCAGCATTCATGACTACGATTGAGCGAGGAGGATATCCTCAGTTTTATGGAGCAGGATGGTATTGAGCGGACTGAGGAGGCTCATTTTACTGGGGATGAGCAACCCCATGCTGATGCTGCTGACGAGGAGGAGGAGGAGGAGGAGCAGCAGGATCAGGGGAATGAGTATCCCCAGGCTGCACAGCGTCCTGCTCCGAGACGTCAGGCTGGTTATGAGGTGGAATTTGTCGGTAAGTATTTATTTTAACTTTTTAAAGTTTTGATCAGTATTTAATTTATATAGAAATTATATTAATTTATTGATATATAATTTATTTCTTAATTAAATTTTGTAGACACTGAGGGGAACAGGTCCTATCGGAGGCTGACAGCCAGAGAGCTGTCTATGATGACGGGCGGACGAGTGGTTGTGCCGCTCAATGAGTTGGGCCAACCGACGAAGAAAGGTGGCCAGTTGTACAACAAGTACGTGCGCCTCCTTGGTCAGCAGTGGACGCTGTTCCCCATCTACGTGCAGGACTGGAAGAAGATCACCTCAGACAAGAAGCAGCAAGGCTGGGAAATAATGAAGGTAATATAAAATTGTTATTTATAATTTTTTTTAATTTAAATAAATGATTATATATTTTGTTTTCAAATAATTTAATTGTTTGATTATAATTTTTTATTTATTTAATTTGTTTGTTATTTATAATATTTTTAAAAGTAGTTAAATGAATATATTTTTAATTTAAATTATTTAAAAGTAGTTAAATGAAAATAATTTGTTATTGATTTCATTAATTTATTACTTATAATAATTTTAAATTTAGTTGAGTAAAAATATTTTTTATTTAAATTACTTAATTGTTTAATTATTATTAAACTTTGATTAATTTATATTTTATTTATAATATTGTTAAATTAGTTAAAAACTAATTATTTGTTTTTAATTATTGAAATTGCTTAATTATTTGTTTATAATTTGTTATTTAGTTAATTTATTATTTTAATCATAGAGTAAATTTATTCTGGGGGAGGAGTTGAGGGCTGACACGATCAAGAGGCTGGGGATGGCATGGAAGAACAGGAGGGCCGACCTGTGGAGGGAGAAGAAAGGTGACGGGACGAGGCCCCTCCAGGAGATACTGGCAGATGTACCTGGTGGAGTCCCGGACCAAGACTGGTCTACTTACGTCTATTTTAGGATGACGGCTGACCAGATGGTATGATAATATTGTATTAATTATAATTTCTTTATTTTTTATCCGACTTGACTCATTTAATTTAATTTTTTTACATTTTGCTTCAGGCTCTTTCTAGGAGAAATGCTAGGAGCGTCAGGCATCAGACGATACGTCATAGGGCTGGATCCAGGAGCTTTGCGATCACTTATGACGAGATTGTGAGTACTTGAAATAAATTTATTAAATATGTAGATGTATTTAATTTGTAACTAATTATTTCTTTGATTTCATTTACAGATAGAAAAGACGCAGCAGGAGCGGGGATACACGCCCACTTATGGCGAGATGTGGCCGATGGTGTATAGACCCCGAGACGGGCGTGCGTCGGATGAGGTTGAGGAGATAGCGGTAAGTAATAAATTAAATATTAATATAATATCACAGTGTAGATATCATTATATTATAATTAACTTCTTTATATTAATTTTGGTAGGCACGGATGACTCAGGTCGATTCCGAGTTGCGTGAGTCTCAGGGGTCTGCCTTGGATCCCACCGCCTCACTTTTAGCGGGTCTTGGCCGGCCGCAGCACCCTGGTCGAGTTAGCGGGCTTGGACTTGGACCTACACCGACTAGGCTGCCCCGCTCAAGTGGCGCTGGCCCTTCATATACTGCTGGGAGCTCTCATGCGAGTGCGAAGCGGCCGGGTTCCTCATCTTCAGAGGAATTGCGAGAGGAGCTCAGACAAGAGTTCGAGGCCAGGATCGTGGAGCGTGATCGTCAGTTCCAGGAGCGTGATCGTCAGCTCCAGACGCAGCTTGACCAGCTCTTGGCAGCTGCTACGGCTCTGCGTCATGTGGTGGTCAGTATAGCTCCAAACATCTCGGTTCCTGACATCCCCGACCTACACATGCCACCAGTCCCGCCCCTACCCCGCCATCCGCCAGTCCAGTCCCAGCAGGTTGAGCGGCCTGCCCACCGTCAGCCGGAGGATTCAGCAGAGGATGATCCCGATGATGCTGCTTCTGCCCCCCACCCATGATTTGCTTTCATTGTATCGGATTTTATTAGAATCTTAATTTTACGGTTTTATATATTATTTAGATATTTATCTAAATTTTATATTTATTTGTTTCCTTTATTGATTTATTTCTATAATTTTATTTATGTCAAGTACTAATTAATATTGAAATATTTATTTATTTATTACAACATCAACATTACAATTTATTAAACACGTTAAACATATTAATTACTCGAAATAATTCTATAATCATTTATTAATTTAATAAATATTTTAAAACCGTAGAATTTTCTAGCGGTTCTGGGGAACCGCTAGAAAATTGAGAATTTGACCGAATTTTCTAGCGGTTATAAAACCGCTAGAAAATTCAAAACAGATGGAGAGAAAATTCCCGTTAAACCGCTAGAAATTTCTATCGGTTTGTAACCGATATTTAGAATTTCTAGCGGTTAATAACCGCTGGAAATTGAAATTTTCCGTTAAAACCGCTACAAATTTGTAGCGGTTTTGTAACCGCTACAAAAAAATGACCGTTCCTCCACCCTCCTTTATAAGCTGAAGCACTTCAACTGAATTTCATTTTAACTTCTCTTTGAGCTCTGTGGCATATTTTCACGAAATTTGAGCATTATTAGTCATGGATAGGTCGTGGATCAACTTGCACCGGTCGACTCCGCAATACTTGGCTGGTCTAAACTATTTCTTGGATTTTGCTTTCGCCAATGCTGCCGTAAATGGTAAGATTCAGTGTCCCTGTCCTAAATGTAATTTCAAAAAGTGGCATCCCAAAGATATTGTTAGGGAACATTTAATCTTTAAGCCTTTTCCGCGAGAGTACGTATTTTGGCAACTACATGGGGAACGGCTAGATATGGGTGCTGAGTCAGTGCCAGTAGTTTCACGGATGGGAGTTCGAGTGGATGAGGCCGATGCCGTGAATGATGCTGTGCGTGATGCTTTTGGTGTTCACGAAAGCTCGAATCCCAACGAAGATGAAGTAGAGGGACCTCAACCGGAGTTTCTAAGAAACGAAACTGCTCGGGAATTTTTTGACCTCATGACCGAAGCTGACAAGCCTCTTTATTCTGGGTGTACAAAGTATTCGAAGTTGTCATTCTTGGTGAGGCTGTATCACATCAAATGCTTGTGCGGTATGACTGACAAGGCGATGTCTATGTTGCTGGAGTTACTGGGAGATGCTTTCCCCCAAGCTGAATTCCCTCCGTCTTTTTACGAAGCAAAAAAGATTATTAACAAGCTTGGCTTGAACTATAAGAAGATAGATGCATGCCCAAACGACTGTATGCTATACTGGGGAGATGATGCCAACAAAGAGATTTGTACGAGATGCAAGACGTCACGCTATAAGTCGGTACGAAAGGGCAAGAAGCAAAAGAAGAAACCGGCCAAAATTCTCAGGTACAAATTATTACAGCGTGTTACTTGTTCCGTCTCTAAAAATATTCGGTATTTTAAATTTTTAATATATTATTTTCTTAGATACTTTCCTTTGAAACCACGGTTGCAAAGAATGTATATGTCATCAAAAATGGCTCAGCACATGAGGTGGCACGCGACTGAGGAAAACCTAGATGGTAGGTTAAGGCACCCACGAGACTCGGAGGCGTGGAAAGCGTTTGATGCGAAATTTCCAGACTTTGCCAATGATCCTAGAAATGTACGTCTTGCATTGGCAACCGATGGTTTTAATCCCTTCGGAAACATGAGCACAAGTTACAGTATCTGGCCGGTGGTGTTAATTCCATACAATCTACCACCTTGGATGTGCATGAAGCAGAGCTCCTTTTTGCTTTCCATGATCATTCCTGGCAAGAAAGCACCAGGAAATGATATTGACGTATACCTGCAACCGTTGATACACGAATTGCTCGACCTATGGACGAATGGTGTTGAGGCATATGACTCACATGACAAGCAACTATTCAATCTCCGTGCAGCCTTGATGTGGACAATAAGTGATTTTCCCGGTTTGGGAACTTTGTCTGGCTGGAATGTGCATACTGGGTTGGCCTGTCCTGAGTGCAATTTTGATTCTGTGCCATGTCGCCTTCCACACAGTCGCAAGTGGTGCTTCATAGGACATCGACGGTTCCTTGATTCCAAGCACAGACTTAGATTGCAACGGATTCGCTTCGATGGGAAACAGGAGAAGAGAGATCCTCCTGTTACTTTGTCTGGTATGGATATTTTGCGGCAGTTAGAAGATGTTCATATCGAGTTTGGTAAGAGTGTGGATCCCGAACGATTGGGACGACGATCTCGTGGGACATCTGATACGCAACCTATGCAATGGCGGAAGAGAAGCATATTTTTCACTCTTCCTTATTGGGAATCTAATTTGCTACGACACAGTTTGGATGTTATGCACATTGAAAAAAATGTGTGCGATAATGTGCTATATACGTTGCTCAATGAAGCTGGAAAGTCCAAAGACCATCTCGCAGCTAGAAAAGATTTACGGGCCTGGGGAATTCGTGAAGAGGCTTGGCCTGATGAAAACGACAAGTTTCAGCCAGCTAAATTCACCTTGACAAAGCAGAACAAGGATATCTTCCTCTCGACGTTGAAGAACATAAAAGTACCAGATGGATATTCTAGCAACATCTCAAGGTGTATCGATCTGCAGGCTCGAAAGGTTACTGGGTTGAAAAGTCATGACTCTCATGTTCTTATGCAACAGTTACTTCCATTGGCCTTGAAAAACACACTTCCTTCTGATGTATCGGTGGTTTTGGTAGAATTATGTTCATTTTTCAAGAAGTTGTGTGCGAAGGTCTTGGTAGCGGAAGAGCTTGATCAGCTGCAAAATAAAATTATTCTTACACTTTGTCACTTGGAGATGATATTTCCTCCATCATTCTTTACTGTTATGGTTCACTTGACTGTCCACCTTGTTCGAGAAGCAAAGGTTGCTGGCCCAGTTCACTATCGATGGATGTACCCTATAGAGAGGTACTAGATTATCTTTTATTCCCGCCTCTTTAAATTTCACATTGTTCTTTCATTTACTCGTAATTATTAATGCAATTTTAACTTACAGGTACTTGGGAAAATTAAAATCATATGTTAGGAATAAGGCATGGCCTGAGGGGTCAATAGCAGAAGGTTATTCCGGAGATGAGGTCCTAACTTTCTGTTCGAGGTACTTTGATGACATGGAGACATCTTTTAACCGCCCGCGTCGCGTAGATGATTCTCCTCCCGGTCCTTCCACGTCAACTTTATTTCCTCCGTTGGGAAACCAGTTGGAGGATATGAATTCTTCAGACTCACTCCTACAGAGAAACTCCAGGCACACAGACACGTTTTGATAAATTGCAGCCAAGTTGAACCCTTCATGCAGTAAGTATATATATCATATAAGCTCACTAGCTTTTACACTTTATATTTGTTTCTTATTGACTCTTCTAACAAATTACACTTTACTATAGTGAGTTTAGGAGTTATCTCAGGCGTCAGCTACGGGGCCGTGCGCGTTCTGCTGACATTGATAAAAGAGTCCACAAAGAGTTTCCCAGTTGGTTTACACGTCGAATACGTAATGACAACAGCCCATACACAGATGAATTCAGAGCTCTTTCTCTCGGTCCGTTAGACCATGCACGGAGGTTTACCGCGTACAATGTCAACGGCTTCAAGTTCTGTACGGTTGCACGTGATCAGGGATTGCTCACACAAAACTCTGGAGTTTGCGGGACATTCGGAACGAGATGTTATGCTAGCAGTAGTGATGGCGATATGCGCTTTGGAGGCGTCACTTACTATGGAAAGCTAATTGACATTATTGAGTTGACTTACCAGCTTTTCACCGTGACACTGTTCAAATGCTCCTGGGCAAATACGACAACTTCACGGGGACTCGCTACTGACCATTTGGGCATCACCTCAGTCAATTTCTCAAGACTTATTCATACGGGGGCATCTGAAGATGATGAGCCATATATCCTTGCTTCTGAGGCACACCAAATTTACTATGTCGAGGACGAGAAACATAAAGACTGGAATATGGTCGTTCACCTCAAGCCACGGGATCTTTACGATATGGGTGATGGTGACATTATTTACGACAGTGAACCCTTCCAACCCTCGAATTTTGAAGACTTCTTTCCTCAAGGAGATGATAATTTGCCACTTATCAGGTACACGTCTTTTCTTAAATTATTTAAATAATTAACTACTAATTACTAATTTTTTCCAAATACAACATAAATTTAACAAATTTTTTTAAAATATGTCCTTTCAGGCCGGATGATGATGGAGAGTAGCAGCATCCAAAATAAATTATTTAACAAATTTTTCGTCCATAAATACATATGTATAAATTAAAATTCGTAAAATTTTTTTAAAAATAAAAAAATTTTCATTTGTAGCGGTTATTAACCGCTACAAATTTTTCCACGAAATTGTAATTTGTAGCGGTTATTAACCGCTACAAATTACAATTTCGTGAAAATTGTAATTTGTAGCGGTTAATAACCGCTACAAATTACAATATCGTGAAAAAATTTGTAGCGGTTATGAACCGCTACAAAATACATACCTGTAAATTAAAATTCGTTCAGATTTTAAAAATAAAAAATACTAACTTTCTAGCGGTTAATAACCGCTACATATGTAACCGCTACTAATTACTAGCGCTTTTATATACGCTAGAAAATGAATAACAGCTACAAAATGTTATAAAACGCTACAAAAACACCGCTACAAATGTGTCGCTGATCTCTATAAATATCATATCTTCTCTACATTCATTTACTCCATCTCTTTTCCTTCCTCTCCTATTCTTCTTCATAATTCTCTCTTTTTTTCTTACTATCTCATATTGTGATTTTTTTCTCTTTACTCTATGGTAAGTGAATTTTATTTTATAATTCATTGTATCTTTTATTTGTTTTTATTTAAAATTTACTAACATATTTATTTCTTCTTTCCTTTCAGATTTTTCTTCTCCACATTTGTCATGCCCTCCTCAACTGATTCAAATACTCATCAACTTAATACTATAGGTTCAATATTCCAAAATATATCATCTTCAATTCAACTATCTTATTAAATATTCAATTAAATTATCTTGTTAGATTAAATTCACTTCTTTTAACACATTCATAATTTAATTACATATTTTTATTACAAAATTTGAATATATAAAATGTAACATATAACTAATTATACAAATTAACAAAAATTCTTCAAAATAATTTATTTAATGGTTTTTAAAATTATAATATGAAAAACCATAAATTTTTTTTTCTGGCACGGTAAACATTTCTAGCGGTTCAGAACCGCTAGAACTATTTCGTCAAATTTAAATTTCGCGCCAAAATTTCTAGCGGTTAAGAACCGCTAGAAAATTTTCCCGCCATTCTAAAAATTCAATTGGTGTGAAAATTTAATTTCCCAAATATTTCTAGCGGTTCTATAACCGCTAGTAATTTTCGCGCGCTACTGAAATTATTTAATTCCCGTTTAGCAGGTTTCTAGCGGTTACAAAACCGCTAGAAATTTTTTCCGGGGAAACTTTTCTAGCGGTTATAAAACCGCTGGAAACGTTTCCCCGGAAAAAATTTCTAGCGGTTTTGTAACCGCTAGTAATGTGTCTCCTTCAGATAATTTCTAGCGGTTCGTAACCGCTAGAAATGTTCTATCGTTTTGACCATGATGTGTAGCGGTTGAGATAACCGCTAGAAATTTTTTCTAACACCTGTTTTTCTAGCGGTTTCGTTAACCGCTACAAATGTTATTTGTAGCGGTTAAAACCGCTAGAAATGTAACACCATAACCGCTAGAATTAACATATTTTTTTGTAGTGTGAGTAGAATAAAAAAAATTAGTTAAATTAGTTATTTGTAATATATAGGTGTTATCTTTCCTAATATCCTTACTAATCATATGTATTACCTAAAATCACCATTTGATGAATACAAAGGCTATTTTAAAAATAATAAATAAATTTAAGAAACAAAATTAATTGAAGTTTTATATTTAAAATTAAATTGAATATCAAACTAATTTTTATTTTAAGAATTAGGACAAGTATTACTCCAACTGTTCACAGTTTGACGGAGGAACACATTGGAAAGAATCCTATCTTGGGCAGAAAAGGCCAAGCAACACAAAAAAGACACACACAAACACACGCAGGAATCTCAAAAAATGCAGAATATATGATGGTGACGTTGTTTCTCCGCGAAAAGACATTAAGTTCCTTAAGATGATGATCAGTAGGCTCATGCTCCTCACGGGCCCTGCGAGGTCTCGACTTTCAGGCTCTTCCCCCAAAAATACTGCACCCGAGTTTAGAGGTTGGAAATTTAATTAAGTAATTTAAATAGATTAAACATATTTATTAAATTTATTAATATGATATATTTTTTCTAGGACATTGTAATCATCTTTTTTAATTTCTTTCTTTTCATATTTAATTGTAGGATTACTTTTTGATAAATATGTTAAATAAATTTTATACATAGAATCAACATAAATTCTACTTTAAAAATTAGACGTTGAAGGCCAAGGTAAACACCTGGTTAGTTCCTATTTGTCTGACCAGAAGATTATTATGCATGGGCGTGCTTATCAAAAAAGCAGACGCCCACCGTGGGGCTCGAACCCACGACCACAAGGTTAAGAGCCTTGCGCTCTACCGACTGAGCTAGACGGGCTTCACGCCATGGTGCTGCGTCGTGTGTCCTCAATGTTCTATATACTATGCTATATAGCTTGCTTATCAATATACAAATCCATTTTGCAGCAACGAGGAGAGCTGCGTGAGCAGCCAGTGAATACTAAGGGAATCATTAAGCCATGAATTTGCTACCACGAACAACATCATAATATGCAGCCTTGCTTATGAATAAGTGTGTTTGTGCTGTGATGCACATCCAATAACTGACATTGTCTCTGGTTTCTGTCGTCGTTGTACATCCTCCATTTCCATGTCTGTCCCTTTCTGTCGTATAATGCACTCATATTATCATATACCCAGCTTGTTCTTCCTCTTTCTACTATTCTTCTTGTTTGTTTCACTGAATCCACTTCCCAATATATAAAGCGAAAGAGAAGGCATATAACCTTATAGAACCAAATTATAATGAGATCATGAGATATATGACAATATGTAGTAAATATGTGTGTCTGTGTGTCTGTGTGCGTTCTGCTAAAAAAGTTTAATTAAATAATATGTCATCTCATAGTGTCATGTTGGAATGCTGATTACTGAATCAAAAGGAGCAGGAGGAAAACGTTTGTATGGCTCTTTTAAAAATAGCTAGCATGGTCTCGTGAGCCATTCAATTTTCGCCTTCAAAGCAGAGAATAAAACAACTGGATATATCACCAAGTGATCCAAACACCCAAATAACACAGCAGGAAGCATACTTTCATTTTAGAAAAAGCCAAAGAACACAAAAAGAGATATCATAGCAGAGGAGGGCCAGGCCTTCTGTGGCTGAAGATTCCTTGAGATGATGATGATGATGATGATATTCAGTAGGGGTCTCAGTTTCTCTGTACTGCATCATACTTAGAGGGTTCAAATATAGCAGCTGTATCATATAATTATAAACATACTGAGCTTTGAAATTCACAGCTCCTTTGTTTCTTGCTCTCAATATCCACGGTGTCAGAACCCTGGGACGACTGGGAGTGGAATGGTGGTCCACCCGAGAGCCATAGCGTGTAAATGCCTCTTCCGTTCTCTCTATACTAATGAACAATAAAACATTTATTTACTTGTATCCTCAATAATGATGTGATTATAATCTGTCTTTCAGGAAGAAACGGAACGGCTGCGTTGCTGAGAAAAGGCAACACCCTTAACGAACTTTTGGTTGTCCATACTTGGAAATGATAGAGCATAATGTTAAAAGTGAGTTTACTCTTTACGCCCGTCAAACATGTATGTAAATATACATGCATGTCCCCTTTTTATGGATGACAATGAAGCCGAACTAAGTATGCAAATCATGATTAGCGATTAAGAGCCTTGGAGCCAGACGGGCTTAATCACTCACTGTGTTTGTTTGCACGTGATCAGATACATAATTCATGATTGGCCACTAAGCAAAGCAGTGATTATGAAGCGGCCACCATAAACATCATATCAATAACTATTATATAGAGTTAAACGTGTTTTTGTTGTTTCTGGTAAAAAAAAAAACGTGTCTTTGTTGTTATACATATAGTAACTTGTTGAGGCACATCCAGGAGTCCAATAATTCACTATGCCTTTGTGGTTCTGCCACATAATGCACTGATATTATCATATACCTCTGGCTTGTTCTTGATCTTTTTTTTCCCTTGTTTCTTTCTTTCACTGGATCCAATTCACAAAACACGCACGCGCGCAGACCAAATCAATTATAGAAATTAAAGGCTAATGACCATAAAATAAAAAAGGCAAATTATAAAGAGATATAAATACGTAATAGAACCAAATCATAAATTATGCTTTCTCGTCAGCACCAGGTACAACCTGGGAGAATCGGGAAATAGCACAAGTAGCAGGGGATTTATTGATTTACAACACTTGTATGCCTATAATGTACAAAATGATTTTGAATATAAAAATGCAATCTGCATTCGGACCTTTCAGTTTCAACAAAACATTTGAGAGGCACAAACCTCCCAATTAAAAATTTACAAGTAAATTATGCATTGCATCTAGCAATCAGTTCCCTTTTCTCTTTTATTCAAACAATTCGAATATCATGTGTATAACGTCAGTAAATGTCTACCGTGCTCCAAAATTTGTATCAATTTTATAGAAACCAACTCAGTTATTCTACCAATGTCTTCTTTTTCTCTATTCTTCTTTTCTTGCTCATCAGTTTCAAACATTGAACCCCTCGGCACGCAGGCACTGACGATGAGCCTCAATCCATTTTGTACAAGCTGATTCACCGTGCTCTACTATGCATTCATCTCGCAGCCTTTTAGTGTCTGGGCAAGCACAACAGATTTTCTTCTTTGGTTTTGATTCTGCACCAGTTGCCATAGTTGCTGAGCCCTGGCTTTGCTGTGAACCCTTTAAAACCAAGGCAGGGGAAGCATTTTGCAGTTCCATACTGGCCCAATGACTTGAACACTAGTAAACCATAAAGAGGAAAAAGAAAATGTGAGTCAGATAAGGATGGAACGATAGAGAAGTGAATAAAACTAAAAGTTCATATTGAGGCAAGATGTGAGGTAGAGACAAGGATAAAACTTTGGCTAAAATGAGAAAGATATGGTAATATATACGTTTAACACAAGCTAGGAAGCAACGACCAGGACTTGACACCGGATGTTGGCATCACGACTTGAAAATTGTTTGGCATCGAAGTATAATTTCAAGTGTCGAGTAACGTCTAGTAAAATACAAATTTCCGACAAGTGTCAAAACATAAACATGCTCTTTCAAGTGTGTGCTTCCATAGAACACAGGTTGCGATTTTCATTTTCTTTTATCAGGGAAATTAGCATCGTTAGTATTAGTTACATAGTATTTGTAGTAGTTATAACCACATGAGTTGCTAGAAAACTATCCAATAGTTATAACCACGTGAGTTGCTAGAAAACTATCCAATAGTTATAACCACGTGAGTTGCTAGAAAACTATCTCAATCCCTTGGACAGTAATCTGGCCTAATTTAATCTAATGTAAAAGCGAGCACGCTATAGCACCTGAATACCTACCAACAAGAAATAAGTGCAAACATAAAACCGAAACAAGCCCAGTCCTGGCAGCTTGATCCTACTGATTGAGTAGTGACAAAGCTACACATTGTAGGATGAACATAAAAGTTTATGTACTTAGTGGATTAGCAAAAGCCCAAAAAAAAAAAATCAATAGTAGTTTAATTTTATCAAAGACGGAAAAAACAAAAGACCCTAAAAAGGTACCCTATCAATTCTCAAGTCCCTCGGCTACGCTCTATACTCCCGAAGTAATTAATATCTTCTGCACTCTCAATTTCATAATTCGCAGAGAATAACATCACTTAGAGGACGAAGACGAACGAGAAACAAAAAAATTAAGAGTAATAGAGCTTGGATCAAGTTTGGTCATTCCACAGCAAGAAAGTATGAAAATCATATAAGTGGAGAGAAAGACGACGGCTTACCAACAACAACGGAGCTGCGTATCTCTCACCTCTGTGCAGAATTCCGCCACGCTTCTGGTCCTGCGTGATGGCTAATTTTCGGAAGGAGAGGTCCGAAGGGGCATATGCACATAAGAAGACCTGGAAGAGTCTGTAGTGGGCCTGATGGGCTGAGTATCTTCTGTATCAGCCCAAAGCTACGTTGACTTCCGAGACTTCACTCAGGCGCAGCCAAATTGGAGACCCGCCGATCGCTTCTAAAGAGGTGTTTGGGTTATGTTAAAAGTGTACTTTTCTATAAATCGAGACAAACTCCTTCACATATTTACTTCGTATATCGTAAAAGTACTTTTAAAATCACAATTTTACTTTTACCCAAACACTCCTAAGCCTTTAGAATCAGCATCCATTTGGGGACGTTGCTGTGAAAAGATCAGCGAAGCTGCACAAATTATTATGGTGGGTCCTTTGATCTACTTTCCAGACGAAGGACCTTGAAAGGGAGTAGGACTTGCTCAAGAGCGCAGAAGATGAATTAGGAGCCCGAACTCTTGCTAGAATTGGAGAGCTTCGGAGTAGGATCAAGTAAAGATGGGGTTCTAATTCATTTAGTGTTGAAGAGTTTAGTCAAAGTGGAGGGAATCTCTACAAATCAGATATTTAAATTCTTGATATGATTGCTATAAAGTTCCAGTAAGTAAACTACATTATTAAAATGTTTCAGTAATAACAGAATAACCCGTAATAACTAATAACAAGTTTCAATATAAGAAACCATAACTTCTTGCTTATTATTAGAATTTCTTGATAGATCACTAAAAAAGGTAAATACGAGTGTTGTGGATTGCTTGAGAAGAAATGGGCAGTGGAGCGTGTGGTTTAACCTGGAGCGATTATCTCTAGTATACACACCAGCATGTAAATTTAGTGCAGTTGATCCATAAAATAAGCCACATATGCAATTCCCAAGGGTGACAAGGCATCCAAAATTAATCAAGGCAACTTTGAATGCCAAGTTCAGGCCTCTCCATCAATTGCAATTTTTCCAGATTTGTAAAGTAGGCGCGTCAATTTCAAATTTTCCACAATCATAAATAGATATTGATCTCAATTTGACATCGATTTTAATTTTGTAACATTTGTGAATAGGCATCAATATCAGGTTTTTCACATTCTTAAATAGGCATCAGCCTTAACTTTCCGAAATTTCTAAACAAGTATCAAAATCAAACATCAAATGATATAATGACCATCACTGTTTGCAAGAGGCATTTCTAATAGGCATTAACTTTAACTTTCCCACATTTTTAAACAAGCATAGAAATCAAGCATCAAATGATGCAATGATCATCACTGTTTGCGATCACCACTGAAAATTTGACAAAGTACACGTATCAGGGTTATAAAGTAGCAAATACATGGAGAGTCTAAGTTGAAGAGTGAAAGAGACCCATCATTATATTTATGCATTTTAAGATGAGGAATCAAACGACACAATGTCAATAACCCTCGTAGGAGTGTATTAAATATAAAAGTTCAAATATAAAATCAAAAACTTCTATTTATACCAAAAAAAAAAAACATTGTCATTTAGAAAATACGTCATGTGTAATTTCGAAGGATGACAAGGCATCCAAAATTAATTAAGGCAACTATGAATGCCAAGTTCAAGCCTTTCAATCAATCTCAATTTCCCCGCATTTGGAAGCAGCTATTAATTTCAAATTTTCTACATTTATAAATAGACATTAATCTCAATTTTCTCATATTTATAAATTGACATTAATCTCAATCTTTTCACATTTCTAAATTGAAATCATTGAGGAACTTAGGCAGCTTTGCCATAACGATCTAGTCAAGTGAGGATTGCTCCCAAATCTTTGATAAAGACACTTATAAAAGCTCTGTTCAAACTTCAAACAGGCCGTCCATTATGCTCAAATCAAACTGACCACCATAAAGATTTCGGAAGACAAATACGTCAATTACTAAAATCAGTGAAAAACATCATCCTTTACCCATTGGTATGTTATTATTTATTTCCTGTTAACAATATTTTTCAATACTTAAGGTGATAAACCCAATTTTGACCTCAAACAAACATTAAGTTACTATTATCTTATGTTCTTAATGAAAGAATTAGTTTGGGATTTGATTTGGACCTTAATTCATTTTGTCTTTCATTTTTTTTCTAAAATATCCTTATTTATTATAAGGGATTCTAAAATTCAATTTTAAACTTGAAAATAGAATCCCAAATAGGCAAGCTGGCTGTGTTACCAGAACATTGACAATGGATTCTTCACCATTGATCTCCAGATTTCGAACAATTACGGCTCAAAAGATATTCATAATTTTCAACCACGCTCAATTTACTCCTTTCAACATAATTGATTAAGTTGTCGATTGGAGAGATCTTGGCTTTGATGCACTATAATTAAAAAAAAGACATCATTATGTTGTGTTTTTCAGAACTTCCGTAATGAATTCTCGATCCATCCTTCCCCCAGCAAACTAGAAAAATCTTGAACCCAAAGTTATCCAAAATTTTCATCACATTAATTCTCTCCCCTAAATATATTAGCTTGGATACGAAATGTTCGTATCTTTCTCGAATCTGAATCCTAGTTCGCTACATACTGACTTCTTCTACTGAACTTAGTCCTTCTCGATTATTCTTTCCCCTGAACTTTTCAGCCCCTGTCGATCATTCTCTCTTCTGGGGCTGTTCAAGCTGCCAAATTCTCAATAAATCTGGGCTTTAAAGTATTCATGACCGAAAACTGGATTATATAGACACTACCTCCGCTATTTAGTATAAAAAACTAATTTAAACATATTAAAAAAATTAGTTAAATTAGCTATTTATAATAAATATGTGTTGTCTTTTTAAAAATACTATTATCAATCATCTGTATTAGTTAGAACTACCATATGATGGAACATTTAATATATGTAACTACTATATAAATTACTTTGGAAAAGAATAGATACATATACATACGTGTGTATATATATATAAAAGAAACAAAGGAGATTAGAATTTTGTATTTAAGATTAAATTAAATGTCAAATTAGCTCTTATATTAAGAATTGGAGATAGTATAATGCTATTTTCGGTCCTAATTATAAGAGTTAGTTGGCTAATTTGAAGAGATTAAGGAAATAAGTTAAATTAGTTATTTGTAATAAATAGGTATTACTTTTTCTAAAATATCCTTGCTAATCAAGTGCATTGGCTACAACTATTATTATGAGAAGGACTATCTTGGGAAAAAATGTACAAATATGAGAGACAAAGTGGATTGGAATCTTATATTTAGGACCAAAATAAAAGTTAAATGAGATCTTATATTAAGGACCGGAGGTATTATATAACTAAATTATCCGCCCTTTATTCCTTTTTTCTTTTTTAAACCAGATATCCGCCCTTTATTCACATAATATTTTTGGGGATAAAAAGGAATTAAATGGCGTTATTCGTTTGTTCACATTATTATGGGTGTCTAGGGTAAAACTAAATTGATTGAATCCACTCTTTTCGTTTTGGTCTATGATCGATTGTGTTGTGATCAAATCCACTGGATTAAAATTTAAAATTGATTGAAATATAAATGATCAAGTCAAAATTAAATATTGTCCCAAAAAACAAAGGTCAAATTTAAGTCTACGTATGTCAAATGTCAATAATAGCCAATATTAGTTGGACTAATATTTTTTAGGTATATTAAATCAAAGTAACTGTGGTGTATTTAAAAAAAAACAAAATAATTAACTGTGAGATAAATTTTTTTAGGCATACACGGTGAGTGTTTTTAAAATGATTATTGAAGAAACAAGAATAGTTGGACTAATATTTATCTGGTATTTTGAAGATTGTTTTTTACTGTCATTTAGAGAAAATTTCTTTAATATATTATATTAAAAAAATAGTCCGAAATATCGAAGTAAATTAAAAAGGATTCAATTGGATGAAATTAAAAATAAAAATGAATTTAATATATTATATTAAAAAAGTTTATGCAATGTTTTAGTTTGATGTTTTGAATGATAATTTTTTGTAACAATTATAATTACTTTAAAAATTAAACTTAAAATATTAGTATTTGAAAATATTTTATCAACATTCACGATCTCAATATCATTATTTTTTCAACAGTTTTATGATTAAAAAACTAAAAATATATTTTTTAAAATTAATGAACCAAACCAAAATCTTATATAAAGTTACAGGATTAAAAGTATATTTTAGTAAAAAAATATACGGTAAATGTTATTTTGAGTTTTTTTATTGTCAAATGCTATTTTTTTAATGTTGTGTAATAAAAAAATATTTTTTAAATAAATATATGGAGATAAAACTAATTTAATAAAAAAAATCGGCATGTGTATTAATCACCAATATTAGTTGGCATATGTTTGCTAATCCATTTTGGCAGAATTTTGGTTTTGACCCTACTCCCATAATATTTTGGTCAAGGTCATGCTTTGCTAAAATTGAAGTGGAAGATTTCCCATTTGAATTTCCTTAAAATAGATTAAATTTCAACATTGTAGGTAATAAAATCCCCCCGGGGGGGGGGATATAATTTTTGCTGTCTAAGCTAGTCTTTAATCATTAATTTAGTGTCTAATTTTGACTTAAAAACACAATCTAATCACTAGAGTTTCTTGAGTTGAAATAATACAATATCTACAATTTGTTAACTTAATAAACTACCATTTCAAGGGAACTAAATCAACAATTGAGACAAATTTTATCAAAAGTTATATTTTTTCTAAAATTAAATTAAGAGACTTACCTAATCAAACCTATTAGTTATGATTATGATTACCTAGTGGATTTTGGTTTTGGGACCACAAATCTATTATCCACTAAATCTAAATCTATTATCCTAATTACTGTCTCCCCACCAGCCTGAAAAAGATATGTCCACTGTCAGTAAGATATGTATTATGAAACTCATAAAGCATGAACATTTTGTACCAATGTCTCTGTAAATTACACTGAACAACCATGGCTTTGTCATGTGTAGGGGAAGTGTTTGCCATTTTTGTATGAGACAGAGTTCTGTACTGTGTAAATCAGTCCTATGAGGACTAATCATACTTCTCTCTCCATGAATACACAAGAAAGAAGACCCACGAAACTGCCAATGCCAGGTCTCCGATGGCTTGTCTGGGCCAGTCACGGGCCAGATCTTCAACCTTCCTCAAGAATCCAAATCTCCATACCGCCATGGAAATGTGAACAGCGATGCACCCTTTTGCGAAGAAGCTCTGAAACTCTCTGTCCTTCGCAAAAGCCACCATGAATAGCATGAATCCGATGGTGAACAGGAGTAATCCGGAGAACGAATCGGAAGTTCGAACTAGCAATTGATCGTGAGGCGTTGATCCTTGAAGCTTTTTCGCTGTCTCGCTGCCGTGGCTGAACTCCGAGATCTCCTCCGAGAAGAAAACCATGAGTGATCCGCAGGTCAGGGCTATCGCAGAGTGCAGAAGACAGATCAGAAAAAAACCGGGGGAAGCCATCGATCAGGATTAAAAAAAAAAAAAATCTCCAGTAAGATTCGGATACTCCAAATTAACCTCGATCAAAATGTTTGAAGCATCGATTACATAGTCATGTCGTGCTTGATTCAACAAACCTAGCTAAAATTTACTGATGGATCTTCCAAACAAATCGATAGAGGTCATTCTTCCGCTAAGGCTGGAACAAGAAAAACCAGAATACATGGCCATGTCTGTACTGTATCGTGAGGTACAATACTATAGCATTTGAAATTCGAAGCAGTAGAGAATCTAGATATCCCCGTGACCAAAACAAACAAACAATCAAAAAATGGACAGAACCCTTTCCTCAGCAATTTGAACAAGAAAACTAGGAATTGCTAGAGACGAAGATGTTGTGGAAAGATATGATGCAGATCTGGAACGGCAGGTACATGTAGCACTTACTACTTATAGAGAAAAGAATAAATTATGAGATTTGGATCTGCATAGGATGCAAGTTGAGTGATATGTTATCAATTGCATATGTAGAGATTGCTTTCATGATCATGAACCCACCAATCCCCATATGCACAAAATGCCATGCTTATGCTAATATGGCTCCTTCTTTTCTTGTTTCTATGAGGAATTTTGGCGTGGGTCAAGGAAATGGGTCTGCATAACTGTTCACTTTAAAAGATTATTTTCACATCATTGTGTTGAAATGGAATCCTTTGGCTTTCCTGGTAGGGCCCTGGGTTTTCATTATCCAGTTGCCCTTCTTAGACTATATGATTTTTTTTAACTTTATGTGATTTCACGTCTTAATCTTGAAGGGGATGACTTGATTTCGTGTTTGGATAAGTATAGCAGAAAAAATTTCAACCTATCATCCCAAATTTTTAATACTTTCCATTCACCTTAATCTTAAAGGCAATGACTTGATTTGCTGTATGGATAAGTATAGCCGGTAATTTTCCACCGATCATCACAAATTTTTAATAACTTCTGTTCAACATAATTGCGTATGAGGATGAGAAAGTGACAGTGATGGGTCAGATTTCATCCTCTTCATCATTCTCATTCTTTTGCCCTCCTTGTTCTTATTAACTTAACCATTTAAATTTTGGGTCTGATTGTTATCTCACTGTATGGGTGTATTCCACCATTTTTTTTACATCCCTAATCTCACAGTCATAGGGGACCCTTTTCACCTGAATTTACAGTTTCACGAAACTGATGCATCCATCTGATATTTATAATAGGAAGGAACAACCAAAAAGAAAAGAAGAAGATTCAGAGGAGAAAAAGCCAGAAAACATGCCGACTATTTCGAATCTCCAGGTCAGATTTGTGATATTCTATGAGGAAGGTTGCTTTTTGATCTGAAGAATATTGAGACTCTTTTGTTGTTCTGCAGACCCACCCAATGACAAAACTATCCAGTCGCATCACACACAAAATTTGAAATTCTATAGATAAAGAGGAAAAAGTCATCATGGGGTTTTAGTGATTTGTCCCACACAGCTAATTGGAGTGGAAAAATTGACTCTTGCTTTTGAAGACAGAGCAACGGCTAAAAAGATTCATCTTATAGCTATCATTCATATAGTAATGGAGAGTGATGTTCTTGAATTAAATATTGTTCTCTTCCCCTCAAGATACTGATTGGCTTGAAATTATAAGTGATATTAAGCCCTCTCATTTACAGGAAGCTTCAGTCATCCGTTTTAACAGCTAGATAATGGTGCTGCTCGTGACCTGTCCTGTTTTGTAAATTGGATAATCTATCATTATGCATTATGTGATATATTTAAAAGAGGACCTAAAATATTAATTAAATTATATATGAAATGATGAATATTTTATTTTTTTACACATATAGTTTTTTTTTCCTTATTTTATGTCGACTACTATATATATAAAATCAATTAACTCCATGGGTTCTGCTCACGGTTGCTTGCTTCAGGGCCAGCACAACTTGCAACCAAGCACGTTCTGCAATTAATATCTGTGTGGAAAAATCGTTGTGTAAATTGCATGTCACAATCCATCTCTGGCATGTATAGTGGGAGGCCACATATTAAATTCCTTTACCAGATGTTCTCTCATATCTTCACGTATATCATTGAGTAATCAGGATCAATACTAGTAATATACATAAAAAAATATAAGTTTTATCCTACTAGATGAGATCGACTTCATGGAGGATCATATAATGTTACTACTTTCGGTTCTTAATATAAGATCCTGTTTGACTTTTATTTTGATCCTAAATATAAGACCCCAATCCATTTTATCTATCATATTTATGTATTTTTTCCAAGATAGTCCTTCTAATAATTGTAGTCCTAGTTAATATAGTTGATTAGTAAGTATATTTTAAGAAAGTCAACATCTATTTATTACAAATAACTAATTTAACTTCTTTTTTTAATCTCCTCAAATTAGTCAATTGAGTCTTATAATTAGGACAAGAGGTAGTATTGTATTCTGTCAAAAAGCTAAATTCTTAAATAGAATGTTAACAAAAAGACTTTGTTCAATCACACCATTAAGTGTTTTTGGTTATCTTTCTTTATTTCTCTTTAGAAAACTTTATATTATTTGATCCACTCCCCTCGCTATTGTCTTCAATGGCTTTTTTTGTGTATGTTTGTATCATCTCAAATGATTTTTAGCTATTTTCTTTTCAATAGGCGTCATGTCTAATTTTCCTCTGTTATGGTCTCAATACTAGTATAATATATGATATAAAATTATTAAAAAGAAAGAGATATTATTCATAATTAAGAAACAACAATACAATTCATCTTAAACTAACAAACTTTGCATAATGTTTAAGAAAATGTATTTAATTTTCTCCAGGAAGTAATTAGGTACAAAAGTTGGATTTATTCTAAACAAATTTTAAAATCACTTAATCAATATTGACTCGTGAAGAAATCTACTCGTTGTATTATTGAGAAATCACAAAAGGATATAAGAACTGGGATTTAATATTTTTCGTGACAAATTGGCAGATAAATGAAAGCGATGAGCCTCAAGATGGCTCTGTGGCTGTTGTATTTCAAAGACTTCTCTTTCAGGCCAAAAAAAGAAAAGAAAGACTTCTCAAGGTATAAATGCTCTGCTGGCTTCTGTTCTTTTATGTGTGAGCCTTGTCTGAAGTGAATCAAGAGGTGCCACTGTTGGATCTAGAATATTTCAATACAAAAACTTCGTTGAAAAAATATTTAATAATTCTAAGCTCAGTGCCGACGAGGATTATACCCAAAATCATTTGACTGACCCTTAATGGATCTGAGTTTAAATCATTGTCGCCTGCTTTTTGAAAAAGAGAACAATTTTTCAGCATGGGATTTTAACTTGTGACTTGTGAAATAATAGCTTCGATACTTAACATAAGACCTCATTTAACCTTTATTTTGGTCCTAAAAATAAGACCACAATCCAATTTGTCTCTCATATTCATTCATTCATTCTTAATATAGTCATTCTATTAATAGTAGTTCTAAACAATAAACTTAATTACTAAGAATATTTTTTTTAAAAAATCAACTATTTATTACAAATAACTAACTTAATTTATTTTTTTAATCTATTCAAATTAGTCAACTAGTTCATATATTTAGGACCAGAAATAGTATCAAAGAAGCCATTCAAATACTTTCTTAACATCTGATTTTTTTTTTTGTCAGCATAGTTATCTTCTTATTAGAAGTAATTCTATTTGAGATACTATTGAGCATTAAATATAAATATTTTTTAATAGGAATTTAAATAATTTCTTTCTAGTTGACCCAACTCCCATTAATCTTAACATCTGATTTGAAATAAAAGAGCATCGTCTATAATTGAATGGGTCAAATAGTTTACCCTAAAAAGTGGGCCTTAAATAAAAGCCCCAAAAATTAGAAAGGAAAAGAAAAAACAGTCAACTGGAAGTTGATGCCAGAATTCTGTCTGTACGTCACTGCTAGTTCTGCTCTCCCGAGCTTCCCTGCCACAATTTTACTTCATCCGGAGAGACAGATATCGGCAATTTTATCAAAATACTATACACAGTAAAAATAATTAGCCGTGGGAACTATTTATCCATATATTATCTCTAATTTTTAATATAAGATTTTATTTAATTTTTATTTTATTCTAAATATAAGACTCAAATTCATTTTATCTTTCTTATTTATACTTTTTTTTAAGATAATCCTTTTAACAATAGTAGTTCTAGCTAATACACTTAATTAGTAAAGATATTTTAAGAAAGAAAACACCTATTTATTACAAATAACTAACTTAACTTCTTTCCTTAATCTTCTCAAATTAGTCAACTAGTTTTTATAATTAGGACCAGATGTAGTATTAATTTTCTTATTTTTCTCCAACACCTATTCTTATTTATTTTGTTTTTGTTTATTTCTAAATGATTTAAGGTAACATGACACTCTCACTGTGAAAGAAGAGAAAGCTCTAGTGACAGGACACTTTTATAATGATAGTTTTTGGTGTTTGTTTATTACATTATTTGAAGTGATTTTGTCAACCTATTAAGTTTTAAATATTTTATACTACCTCCGGTCCTAATTATAAGAGCCAGTTGACTAATTTGAGAAGATTAAGGAAGTAAGTTGAGTTAGTTATTTATCCTAAATAGGTGTTGTCTTTCCTAAAATACCCTTGCTAATCAAGCGTATTGACTATAACTCTTATTATTAGAAGGACTACTTTAGAAAAAAATATATAAATATGAGAGATAAAGTGGATTGGGGTCTTATATTTAGGACTAAAATAAAAGTCAAACAAGGTCTTATATTAAGAACATGAGGTATTATTTATTTAATTTATTTATACATTTTCATATGATGAGATGGGGTTTTTAACCGTAATTTCCTCCAAAATTCACAAGACACAGGGAGGAAGTTAATAAATTGGGTACTTGGTTGTAATTTTCGTCAAAAATGAAAATGGAGATAGTTGAACTCGTTCTTAGCCTTAATGAGTTTCTTTTTTTACTTTAAAAGCATAGCTGTCGGAGTGAAAATTCATCATGGTGTGAACGGGTTTTAAAAAGATGTAGTATATAGGTAAATAGTTCTTACAATATAGTATTCAGGTAATTATTTTTACTATGTATAGTATTTTGATAAAATTGCCGACAAATATCAGGCAGTGCATTAGCCAACAACAAATACAAATAAAATACAAATAGATTACAATAAGTTCACGGTAGTTGAGCTGTAAGCTAAGATGTCATATACTAATTCTGTCCTAAACAATACAAGACATCGTTAGGACAATATAAAATTTTAATTCATTTTACTTCTCATAATTTTTATTATTTTTTAAACTAGTTTAGCTAACTTATAAACTAATTTAATCTAATATCATATGGATTTGGCCTCTCTAAGTTTATACGTAAGAGTATTTTAAGTATATCTTATCATATTTATTAATATTAAATAATTTATTTAGCTTTCTTAATCTATTCAAATTAATTAAGGAGTTTTTATTGTGCAAGAAAGGGAAAGAGCATCAAAGTTGAGTGCTATGTATTGCCTCTTTGATTTAGATACTAAGTTACATTGAAACACAGGCTCTATTATGCCTTTGTGCTGCTTGAAGCTATAGGGAATTTCCTCATTAACGTGGGAAGCTCTTGCAAATATTTTTTAAGGCAAATTCTAACTTTGTTTTCTTAGTGCTAACCCTAAAGCCTTTATATTTAAATAGAATTAAATGCATGACTAGGATTTCTCTAAAAAATAGTACCACCTCTAGTCCTAAGTATACGTATAAGATGTAGCTTATAGTGCAATTACGAACTAAATCTTATGTTTAAGATTAAAGATAGTATTAGATACATTAATATATATATATATATAAAGGAGATATTTTCTTTCTGGGGACAAAAAGAAGATACAACTTTCAGCTACTTTATCAAGAATATTTGCTTTGGGTACAAGGAATCTCATAGGGAGGAAACAGTAAGGGTGAGGGAAAAAGGTTGAGCCTTTTGGCTGAGAAACCTTTTTATTATGTGTGAGAAAGATACCCTTGGGAGTTTAAGTGGTAATCATGAGGTTAGTTGTAAAAACATGGTTGAGCCCACTTTAATGATCATAATCTTCACATAGAACTTCAAGAATCTGGCGCTAGTATATTAGTACCAGTACTGCTAGTCTTGAACCTAATGATGCTTATCCTGTGACCCGAATCATTCTAATTTGAAGAAACCCATGCCACTCACAACAATATCTGCGTGACTTATCATTAAGGATTCTACCTTTTGCACATGCTGCCTCCTCAAATTTCTGGTACACTTGTCCTTCTCAAATTAACGGGTCTCAGATCTCAAATTTTTATTTTGTAATGTAAATTATACTAAAAAAGACAAGTCTTATACTACATCCGGTCCTAAATATATGAGCTAATTGATAAATTTGAGGAGATTAAGAAAATAAGTTAAGTTAATTATTTGTAATAAATATATATTGTCTTTTCTAAAATATCCTTGTTAATCAACTATATTAACTAGAATTATCATTATTAAAAAGAATATCTTGAAAAAAAAGGCATGAATATAAGAAACAAAGTGGATTGATGTCATAAATTTATAACTAAAATAAAAATCAAACAAAATCTTATATTGAATACCGGTGATAGTATTTAAGACAGGAAGAATAACATTTATGAAGGCGTCTAGAAATTATCCATAAGTGAATTTCTCATATTGGCAACAAGGATAAGACAATATATTGCAATTTTACATGTGTAAGTGATCAAGTCAAAATCAATTAAATTTTATAATAAAACAGATTTTCCCATGAAATTATTTTGAATTAAATTATTTGCGATCAAATCCAAACCTTGGCGTGGCATGAAAGTACATGCGCTATCTATCAAAAAAAAAAAATTATATCCCAAAAGCAAATGTAGTCTAAAAGATGTGCCTGGTCAGGATTTTCTACTAGGAACATGTCCAATATCTCCAAAATGAAGCTTGCAAATTACTCTCTCATTTTGCTTGATATCCAATCTAATGATTCTACATCGTGTGCTTAGGAATCTCCGCTCATAATTAACGAACTCATAATCACCAAAGGGACACGCATAAAAGAGGATTTGGATCCTCAATCCTATAAACTCTAGAGTTAATAGCATGTCTCAGACTCGTTTAATTCAAACGACACTTGGCATCTTTTCATATCATCATGTTTAAACATGAGGTGGCGTATGTGAGCCTCCCTGAGCAGTGAGCACAGATTTGATTTTGCGTCCTCAGGCCCCATAGAAGGAGGCTGGCAACTTGAATCACTAGATTCAAGGGTCTTGGGCAAAATATAATCCTTATCAGTTATATACCTTTCCGCTCCATAATATTATCTCCGGCTCTTAATATAAGATTTTGTTTAATTTTTATTTTAGTTCTAAATATAAGACCCCAATCCATTTTATCTCTCATATTTATACTTTTTTTTCCAAAACGGTCCTTCTAATAATAATAGTTCTAGTCGATACACTTGATTAGCAAGGATATTTTATGAAAGAAAACACCTATTTAGGACAAATAACTAACACAACTTACTTCTGTAATCTCCTCAAATTAGTCAACTAGTTCTTATAATTAGGACCAGAGGTAGTATAAGACCTAATTAACTAATTTGAATATATTAAGGATGTTAGTTAAATTAGTTAATATGATACATATTTTTTTAAAACATTCTAAGCATCTTCTTTAATTCTCTCCTTTCATCTCCTACTTGATTGTTATTAGGAGAATATCAATAGGGTTAATCTAAAATTTTTTTGCTAAATATATATAATAAGTCTTAGATATAAGACTAACATTAACTTCATAATTAGCTCTTATATTAAAAATAAAAAGAACACTAAACTAGAATACAATAGTAATTTCTGCTCTCTTTCAAAGCCTCGTTACCCTTATTAAATATGGAGATATATGAAAGAAAAATATTTAATGTTATCTAAAACTATCAAATTCTTCATAAAAAGATTTTTTTTAAAAAAAAAACACCTTCAAAAAGATGCCCTACATGCAGTTAGAGTGAGTATTTACTATTTACGCATGAAAAAATCTCACAAAAAAAATCTAAAAATTTTTAAATCTCAAATTTATAAATAGTACTAGAGTACTACCGTTGATACAGCAAACATTAATTATTAAGACAAGGTGAGGCATCCAATGTGAGGCTATTGGATTGAGAAAAGCTGTTATGTCTGTGAGCTTTGACCAACTTAGGAGTTAGGATTGTGAAAGATTTGGGGGTTTGCTAGAGATGAGGCAACAGGGTGGACCCTTATCGGGGTAGCCCCCTCCTCAAAAGGTCCCACCAACCTCACACATTGCCTCGGCCAAAGAATGCAAAGATATAAATTTCATGCACAAATGATTAATTAGATAACTGTTCATTATTTAATGGTCTATGTGGCTTCCCCTTCACGATGTTCCCCATTTCTGCTTCTATTGTCCCAAATCCTACTCTCTAGTATCTTTTCTTGTCCTAGTTTACTTGTTCTCTTTTCTTTTCCTTTTTTTTTTAAAAAAAATTGGGTAATACTGAGTTATCTTTTAATACTTCATGTTCAATTAGAAGTAGTGTTTTAAGCAAATTTTTTTACCTATAGGCTTCATACTCTTGACCATGTTTAAGAAAATTGTCAGGAGGACTAAATCATCATTAGTTTGCTCTTTCTCTCACTTTGTTTGAAGAAAGATTAGATAAATTGAATTTCAGAGAATATTAGTGTTGCGATGTTTATAAATATACTCTTTCGGTCCTTAATATAAGACTCAATTATTAAGTTAGTTTTGGTCCTAAATATAAGACATATTTATCATATTTATCAATTTTCTTTAAATTATCCTTATGGATGCCCCTTGAACCATAATTAAGTAGAAGAGGAAGATGGGGTATTAAGAAAGATGATTATGATATTTTAGGAAAAACGTGTCACATTTCTTACAATTAACTAACTTACCTAATTTCCTTAATTTAATCAAATTAGTTAACTAGGTTTTATATTAAGAACCAGAAAAGTACTAACATATTACTATGTATTATCAAACGAACACATTAATTATGGGATTTGAGCAATACTCAATATCTTTGTAAGTATGAGCGGCATGGCCGCATCTTTATAATTAGATTAGTTTTTATTCGCAATAAAAAGACCCTCCATCTTGTCCTAAATTTAGTAACTAATTCAGAGAGTTGCTTTGGTTTTAAATACTTTTTCAGTTCTTAATATAAAATTCATTTAATTAATTTGATTATATTAAGGAAGTTAAGTAAGTTAGTTAATTATAAGAAAAGTGACACATTTTTCTAAAACCCCATAATTATCTTTCTTAATACTCCCTCTCCATATTCTGCTTGATTATGGTTGAAGGAGTGTCTATAGAAGTAATTTAGAGAAAATTGATAAATATAAGAAATTGGTTTTATACTTAGAACAAAAACCAACTCAAGAACTGGGTTCTATATTAAGGACCAAAGAAGAGGAGTATAATATATCTATCTATTTTATCTCATAATTTTATAATTTTTTCTTGAACAATCCAATACAAATGATTAACTGAGATATTTTAGCAAAACTAACATATATTTGTTATAAATAATTAATTTAATTATTTTTTTAAATGTTTATAAATTAGTTGTCCGTCTCTCACATTTAAAATTAGAAGAGTTTTATTTAGACCCGTTTAGATTGGTGTATGTTACAAGCGAGTGGTTGGGATTTGATTTCTAGCTCTCATGTGCGAACCTAACTTATTGTTTGTTACGAGGGAAATTGGGGAAGAAAAAAAAAACAGAGAGAGGAGATTTTTTTTAATAAGCTTAATTTTGAAAAACTGAAAGAGTGGAGTTAAAAGTTTTTAATTAAATTTCTCCCTTTTTATCTTGTATGTTCTTTTATTTAAGATTTCATGATCTCATTTCTTCAATTTTTTAAATTGAGTCTATTAATTTTTTTTTTACTATTTTTTTCTCTGATTTCCTCATACCGAACATAAGATTAAAGAGGTTAGGCTATGCAATAAAATGAATATACGAAACTCTTGATCCCACGCAAAAAGGCCAAAAAAAAAAAATCCTTAGCAACAAAGGTATGACGATGTAATTCAGATACTTGCAAGAGTGTGGACTCAATTTTTGCTGTTAATTATTTTATAGTATAATTTATATTATAAAATGAGTTTTACATTTAAAATTAAAAAAAATATGAAATTTTTATTAATAAATAATTTATAAATACTTTTGTAACCACTGCCTGGTCAGAAGCATGTTTTGTATTCAATCGTTTTCTGGTGACACTCATTCTTAAAAGAGGGGGAAAAATCTTTGCTGCAGCTCATCCTCAACACTAAGCAATTTATCTTTTAACTATGTTAAAAAATCTTCAAAATAAGAACGGTTAGTATTATTTTTGCTCTTTATAGTTGGATCAAGTTTTAATTTTCTTCTTTGTATTCTTAAATAATTGGTTTTAGTTAATATAGAGATTGAAACTAAAATTTGTTATAAGTATAAGGACCATTTGTTAAAGTCAGACCAAAATATTATGAAACTATAAATGATAGTGATTAAAACCAACTATTTGAAAATATGAGAATCAAAATAAAAAAAATTTGATCAAACTATAAGTACTGACAATCATATCAACCCAAATGAAAATCATCTGCACAACATTAAAAATATATTCCACAATTACACCCGTTAAAAATAAGTTGTACCAATTTAAATTTAGACTTTTTTAGTGAATAAAATTTTGGAAAAATTGCAATAAGGTCATATACAAGATAATTAAATATAAAAATATCCCTTAAAATCATTAAATTATTTTAAAGTCTTAAGAGATATTATTGCAAAAAATTTTATTTTTTAATTACCAAATTGTTCTTTTTTTTAATTATGTATTGACAACTTAAAAAACAATAGTTAATAACTTAAGATATAACGATTGACGATTATCGTGACATGAATTAACAACATATTTTTTCAGTGCCTTACAAAAATGTAATGCATGAGTTGTTAATATCTGTCATAATAGTTGTTAATTATTACACTTTAAGTTGTTAATAACTGTATTTTCAGTTATCAATGTATATCTTTTTTTAAAAAATACAGGTAATCTGATAATTAAACAAATAAAATCCTTTGCAATGAGGTTTCTTAGAATCTTAGAATAATTTGATAATTTTAAGGTATTTTTTGTATTTAATTGTCTTGAATGAGATCTTATTATAATTTTTCTATAATTTTTAAACAAGTAACTTAATAATTTTTTTCCCGCAAAACCATTATAGGTTTAGAAATAACAGAAGTCATGCAAGACGATTACGACAGGAGTAATGTTGAAATAATAAAGTGCTACAGACTCTAATCTTCGTGTTAACAAGAGAACCTGAAAAGGAAAGGGAAAGAGATGGGAACCAGTCATGTAAGAAGGAAGCGATCGCCCAAAAGTGAAAGAGACAGGACAGAGGCGTTTGTTTGCCTAAGACGATAATACTACCTTCACCTTCAATCTTAACTAAAAAAAAAATTAATTGATTAATTTGAGTAAATTAAAAAAATAAATTAAAATTAGTTATTTGTAATAAATATGTATTGTCTTTCTTAAAATATTTTTAATAATTAAGTTTATTAATTTTATCTTAAAAAATAAATATATATAAAAGACAAAATGAATTAGAGTTTTATATTTAAAACCAAAACAAAAATTAAATAAAGTCCTCTATTAAAAAGATCAGAAATAATATTAAAAAATATATACTGAAGGAGCGACGTGGGGCGCAGGATGAGAGAAGAGAGGGGATCCAGGACCGTTGGATGAGGGGGGGATGGGGACCACATACCCAGTTTTTCACGGTGGGGAGTGAATGGGGTAGGATGGTAAATTCAAATTCTGCCACCTAACAAAATTTATGAAATTAACTGATAAGGCAGTGGAAAAGCCAACGACTTTGAATGACCTAAACCATCCTCCCTTCTTTCTCCCTTCGTACCTCACGCTGCCTCTCCTCCCCCACGCGCCTTTCAGACTCTCCTCTCACACGCGCTCCTCATTCTCCCACTAACTTTTCCTGTTACCAGTAATTTTTTTCCGCCCATAAAGTAAATATCCTATCTTTACGGGCATAGCAAGGGCACTTTAGTTTACACACCACATGAATTCCCCCAATTAGTAGGGATCTCTTTTGATAAGTACTACTCTTCCGGTTCTAAATATAAGATCTTTATACTCACTAGTATAAGGGTCTTACATTTAGGACCGGAAAAGTACTATTACTTAATTATCTTTCTTATCTAGTTCTATCATGGATTCATGGCCTTATAATTTAACATAATTTATTTTTCTACCATTAGATACAATGATTAAAGAACCGGACCGGACCGAACGGTCGGACCGGTTGAACCGTCACCCGGACTCGTTAACGGCTCGGTTTGGACCAAAAAACCGTTCACATAGTTGAGCCGGATTGGACCGGAGTTGAGCCGTTATTAAGCCGGAAACCAGAGTTGGACCGGGAACCGGAACGGTTTTCAGAAAACCGGACGGTTTTTTAGCCTGACTGAAAAATACTAAAAAATTTTAAAAAAATAGAAGAAAAATAAAAAAATTGATCCCCTTAAATATCCTAATATATTTTTAGACTAGTTATAACCATATAGTATTATTTCATTGAAAATTTCATATATTGTGGTGTTAAAATCGTGAATCGCTAGTCTTTTTGTTTCGATATTTGATCTATCTTTTAAAAAAATATTTTGATTTGAATGAATTGATAATTTGTAATATCATTAAATATTTTAAACATACATAAAATTAAATATATAAGGTTTTAGTCCATTTTCAATGATTTTATTATAATTTTAGATTATTTAAATGCATTTCTAAATTATTTAATAATTTGATATTTTTCATATATACTAATTATATGTATATAATATTTTTTTAAATTAATTATTGCGTCACCGGTCTGACCGAACGGTCCGACCGATCCGACCGATTGAACCATGACCCGTTGATCTTTCCGGTTCGACTTCCGGTCCGGCTTTTAAAACATTGATTAGATAGTTCAATAGAATTGATCCTAGATGATCATATATCAGTTAGCTCAACTAAAATATATTATTAATATTAATATTAATATATTTTCATTTTTTAAATCTAATTCTATATACTAAGTTGGCAAAATCTAGCTCAGCTATACAAAAATCAGGCATTGGCTTGATACTTGATAGTTAACCCATTTTTCAGGTACCTTTATTTTATACTCAGCGGTCTTAAATAAAATCTAATTGACTAATTTAAGGAGATTATGGAAATAAGTTAAGATAGTTATTTATAATAAATAGATGTTATTTTTTTCTAAAATATTCTTATAAATCAAGTTTATTGGTTAGAATTACTATTATTAGAAGGACTATCTTGAAAAAAAATATAAATATGAGAGACAAGGTGGATTGAGATCTTATATTTAGAATCAAAATAAAAATCAAATGAGGTTTTATATTAAAGACCAGAGGTAATATTAAGTTTAAAATAAGTTACAATTTGTGAATAATATGAATTCATATAGATTATATATAATACAAAATTTATGAAAAGTCAATAATTATGCACATTAAGGGTAAAGATTATCCTTACTTGACTTTTTTTTTTAAAAAAAATGTACTTCCGCCGGTCCTAATTATAAGAGCTAGTTGACTAATTTAAGGAGACTAAGAAAATAAGTTAAGTTAGTTATTTGTAATAAATAAGTGTTTTCTTTTCTAAAATATATTTGTTAATCAAGTGTATTGGCTAAAACTAATATTATTAGAAGGATTACTTTAGAAAAAAATACATAAATTTGAAAGACAAAGTGGATTAGGGTCTTATATTTAGGATCAAAATAAAAATCAAACAAAATCTTATATTAAGAACCAGACATAATATATTTTAATCTTAAAACACAACTGTGGAATTAATAAAATTATAAATTGACTGATGACTGATTGAAGACAGAGTTGACAGGAGAGTCAGGTTTTTTTTTTGGACAAAACCGGAGGGTCACCTGCAAAGTTTTCATAATAAACATAATATTAATCTGGAAGAAAAATAATTACACAACTACTATTTGATATTCTTTGATAGCTGATATGGCTGTATTACTAAAATAATGATCCTTGTGTGTTAGAAGGACAAAATATATATGAAGTAAAAAATAAATAAATTCTCTGGGTCACAAAACATACAGTGACTACATCACTGAAGAAAAAAAACATACAGTAAATAATTTAAACAGCTCAAGTCGGCTAGCTGCCAGAAATTTAATGGACAGATGTGAGTTTTGTGAAGTTTTATAATTACTCATTTTGAACTTGGTAACAAAACATTGAAAAATTTATTTTTTTTAACTATAATTTAATCATCAAAATGAAAATACATGATAGAGAGTCATGCATATCAAAATTGGGATGCATGGATCGTGAAAAATATTTTTCATAAAGGAATTTTCTCATCCGTTTTTAGGCTGAAAAATTTTCTCAAAACTTTAATTCAATGGACGACCTAAGAAAAGTAATTACCAATTAATGTCTGTCATAAAAAAGTGGCAATTATTGGCATATACCTCATCCTTTCCTAAGCGCGTGGCCTTATGGCAAGAACAAGAATGTCTTCATGCACTGAGTTTCGCTTCACAGCTTTTCTCTCTCTTCACTGAAAGCTGCAGCCTGCAGTGCTGGGGACACTCCTCTTCGCAACATAAATAAGCGCCGCGAGAGGCTATATTTACATGTTTTTAATTTTTTACTACTGCCAACATTAATTTATCTTCATTGAATTAAATATATAAAATAATTTTTATTGTGTTACTGGCATCTCTTCATCTTCCAAATACACAAGCTCGGGTTTCTCAAATCATTGTGCCCTAGATCCATGGCTTCTCTGCGCAAGCTCTGAGATGCGGTGATACCCTTTTTGTCATTCATTCAGTTTGGATGCTGGGAAAGCTTCATAAGGTCTGTGTTTAACTTATTTGCGGTGAAAATCAGCTTTTACAAGGTTTTGAGGAACTGGGTATTGCTATTTTGACTCCTCTCCTTGTAAATTTGGAAAGTTGTATGTTCCTGGATTAGAAAGTAGCGAGCTTTTGTTTGGAAAGGCATTCTACTGAGCCGAAGAACGGTCATTTTCAAGTTATTATGTTTTTCCTTGTGGTCTATTGAGCATTTTGGAGATTTCTAGCTTTTGATTCCTTGAAGTCTTGAGGCTGTTGTGCTTCTTGTGTTTTGGTGGGTGGAATATGTCAATTACTTGGTGATTTGAGGCCGCATTTGGGTTGAGATGAATACTGTGGTACTTTGTAATAACTTTACATTTGAAGTTATTGTATGACATTTGAGATGTGCTTTGAGTGAATTGGTGATTATAGCTCAGGAGAGGATAACATGATAATATTGTGGAGATACAGTTTGAGTGGACATTGAGATTGGTGGTTGCGTTTATTGCATGATGGGTTGCGTTTGTTGCAAGCCCTCAGCCATTGACGACAGTAGGGAGAGTCCAAGGGAGCGATTATCAAATAAGGCTTCGTTGGACTCCCGTGGATCTAGGGCCACTTCGTCAAGGAGAGAGGATGGATATCGAGTGAAGGATAGATGCGATAGTACTGATGGTCGAACTGCATCCATGGATAAACAAGGAAATGGCTCTGTGCGTTTACAAGTTGATCATTTTGAAAGGAAGAGGGAGAAACCAGAGTATGTTATTGCACAGCATCCAGGACTTGGTAGCGTTCCAAAAGCCACAGAAGGGGAGCAGGTTGCAGCTGGGTGGCCTTCATGGTTGGCAGCGGTGGCTGGAGAGGCTATCAAGGGATGGTTGCCACGACGAGCAGATTCTTTTGAGAAGTTGGATAAAGTATGCTTCATTCTTGATCTGGCTATATCTCATTATATGCTTCCCTTTTTGCGGACATTAGAGCTCTTTATCCTTTTGTTTTTACCAACTTTGATGTGTAGCATAGTGATTTGTATGCTAATATTTTATGATTACTTTTTTCCCTCCAGTTTATTGCATAATATCACTTCTAAAACTTGTGTTAAATTTTAAATATGATGGGCTATTCCTATCTTTTACTTCTTTTTTGTTTAGTTATCTAGACTTCCAAAATCTGCTTGCTGCCAGAGATGGCAATGTGCAAATGACAAACCAACTTCCTTGCTCCCTCATTGACTATTGATATCAAACTAGGATGATGAACTGATATCTAAGATAATTCTTTGCTTCTTGATCATATTGAGCTAAATTGCAACTTTTTGTACCCTCCTTAATGATCAAATGTTATTAAATGATTCTTTGCTCTTCATTCTAAGATTTTTTTTTTCCGCCTATAATTCTTGAATAATATTGGCGATTGTGGGTCTAATGCTCATGAGGTTATCCTTAACTATTTACTGCTAAATTATGGTTTTACTGATGTCATCTGTTTCTAAATGTGAATTCACTACAATATCGTCTGTTTTTTAGTTTCAAATTTCAAATTATATATTTTTGATGGTATGATAAATTATGTTTGCCAGAAAGTTGAGGTCGAATACGGGGCTTGAGGTCCTTGTAGTAATTTGATTTTTCTTAGTAAAATTTTCTGCTTAATCACGGTTAGTTTTTGAAATTATTTTACGTTGTTGTTGTTTTAACTTGCTATTAATAATAAATTATGTCCTTTAAAGTGCAGATTGGTCAGGGAACTTATAGCAATGTTTATAGGGCTCGTGATCTTGAGCATAAGAAAATTGTTGCTTTGAAAAAAGTGAGGTTCGATAATCTTGAACCTGAGAGTGTTCGTTTCATGGCAAGGGAAATTCACATTCTTCGTAGGCTTGATCATCCAAATGTTATAAAACTGGAAGGTCTAGTTACATCAAGGATGTCTTGCAGCCTATACCTTGTTTTTGAGTACATGGAACATGACTTGGCTGGGCTTGCTTCACATCCTGGACTAAAGTTTACTGAAGCGCAGGTACTTTCAGAAGCTTCTTTCTTTTGCCTACTGCTTTGCAAGAAGGGTTGTCGTATATCTCAAGAAAATCTAACTGTCATTATTGTCTATTTTAATATGATGTTCAACCTAATTATTTATTTGATAGTAGTTATTTTAAGATAATAATTAAAGATGCTGATCCCTGTTCACTTCTAAGCTGAGGATCGATTCATTTAGTTTGGAAATTGGAAATGAAGCAACTGTGCGGTAAGAAATATTTCACAAAAGAGTAAGATTCCCTCTCGGGGCAGAACATAACTAAGATCAAGTATGACAAGACCTAAAGAAACCTCCAAAGAGACTTACTTCTGTTATTGGAAGTTGTCAGGTCAAATGTTATATGCAGCAACTTCTACGTGGACTTGATCACTGCCATAGCTGTGGTGTACTGCACCGTGACATTAAGGGATCCAACCTTCTGATTGACAACAATGGAATCTTGAAGATTGCAGACTTTGGTTTGGCAAGCTTTTATAATCCCAATCAAATTCAGCCATTGACTAGTCGAGTTGTCACGCTCTGGTATCGTCCTCCAGAGCTTTTGCTTGGAGCAACTTACTATGGCGCTGCAGTTGATTTATGGAGTACAGGCTGCATACTTGCTGAGCTGTATGCTGGAAAGCCTATTATGCCAGGAAGAACTGAGGTGTGCATACTTAATTTTCACCATCTAATTTGAATGTGGCATTTTTATGCATTTTCTGTTTCCGTCACTTTTGCCAAAATGATTGTTATGCACTGTTTATTTGTTTACAATTTTTATTGTAAACTGCATGCGGTAGCTTTCAAAAATTATGAACTGTAGGCAAGCATAGGTTTGATTGGAACGAAAATATATGTAAAAATTCAGAAAGATTGGTGTTTTCTGCATAAAACATGTTCTTGAATTATCATGCGATTCAATCTGCTTGGTTTTACAAAGGAAATTATTACACACATTTTCTTCCTTGTAGGTTGAACAGTTACATAAAATTTTTAAACTTTGTGGCTCGCCTTCTGAGGATTATTGGAGGAAATCAAAGCTACCTCATGCAACAATATTTAAGCCCCAACAGCCCTACAGGCGGTGTGTTGGAGAAACATTTAAGGAGTTTCCTGCGCCTGCATTAGCACTTATGGAAACCCTTTTATCCATAGATCCTGCTGATCGTGGAACAGCAGCATCTGCTTTGAAGAGCGAGGTATGCATATTTTGATGAAAATAATATGGCATTTTTTTAATGGTGATGTCATTTCGCTTGTTGGTCCTGCTTATTGAAATGCTTCTCACGTGAAATGTAACTCTGTCAGTGCAAGTTGAGGGGGTCGTTTGTAGTGTTCAGAGCATCTGCTTTAACTTTTTTAAACATTGAGTTGTTAGAAAATTTGAATGTTTTTGGAATTTCTGTCAACACACAAGAATATAAATGCTCTGATATTATTTCTGGTTGATAATATTTATGCCAGTAATTAGTTCTCAAATATATTGTGTATTGCTGCAAGTACCTAAAAGGGTTGTCTCACATCTCCCCGTCCTATATGATAAAGCTTGTATGTAATTCATCTTACAATATTCACCACTTGTTAATTTATAGTTGATAATTGTTTACTATGATCAGCTCAGACAGAGTTCTTCAAAAGTAATTGTTTTATATTTCGTGATCAATTGTTTCCTTTCATACGTGTCTATGCATTATCAATGACTTCTTCCTTCTGGTGTTTTTGTGATTCAGTTCTTCACCACAAAGCCCTTACCTTGTGATCCTTCAAGTTTGCCCAAGTATCCTCCGAGCAAGGAATTTGATGCCAAAGCACGGGATGAAGAAGCTAGAAGGTGTGTGCATAGCCTTGGTTTAAAAGTGAATATGTTATTTATGTTCAGCAACAACTTAGTGACATCTCTGCTATTATTTTCGTTGTTTTCCAGATTTAAAGCTTTTTGTTCCTCCTTTTTAAAATGAAACGTCTTTGGCTATCACTATTCGGCAATTGCAAATTAAAGAAAAGTGAAGTTATCTTGAACTTTGATTGAACCTTAAAAAACAAACCAGAGAACTAAAGCTTGGCTGGTTCCAACAACTGCAACTACTATTCATTTTTCTTTTTGGGGGGTTTTCGCTCTTCCTTGTAATTATCTTGCTGAATGGTGATATCATAACTTCGGAGCGAGTCCCATGTTGCCTGGCTGAGGCAACTCCCATTTTTAGTTAGGAGTATGTATTCCTTTACATCACTTGGCTTAATTGTGTAGAGCAGGCGTCTGTTTATTTCAATGTTTCATGGGACTCCTGATATGAACATCATTACGTTCAAAATTTTCAAAAATACTATTTTCAAATGACGTTTTATCCCTTAGATCTTCTATGTTTAGTTCTAATTCTATTTATCCATGACTTGTCAATGAACTAGACTAAGATGCATTTGACTGGGTTTTTCAAATTAATCATTAGTGTTTGTCTGGTCCTGTACCTTGAAGGCTATACTGTGAGGTTGACTGTTGCAAATTTAATTTGATTTTTCTGATTCTACCAGACAAGGAGCTCTTGGAAGCAAGGGCCATAGACAAGGGACAAGAGAGTCTCGGGCTGTCCCTGCTCCTGATGCTAATGCTGAACTGGTCCTATCCATGCAGGTATCTTGTTCAATCATTAGACGAACCCTAACTATGTCATTGTAAGATGCAATTGCACGTTATGTTCGATATCATTCTGCTTTGGTCATTCAGGTTTCATGCATGAAACTTACTTCAGTTCTTTTACCTCAAAATCATGATAGCCTCACTCATACATATTTTTTTATCATCTGTTTGTTGTTCTGAGGATAATTTTCATAGTCATCTTTGTTTATTCGTACATATTTAATTTGATTTGATTTTGTTGATGTTGGAATTTTAAACCTTTTGGCAGAAGAGACAAGGTCAATCCAACTCTAAGAGCCGTAGTGAGAAGTTTAACCCTCATCCTGAAGAAGTTGCTTCAGGATTTCCCATCGATCCCCCTAGGCCATCACAGGCTGTGGAAGTAGGCATAGATCACCAGTTACAGCAACATAAAAGAGCTTCCCATTCAGGTCCACTTTGTAACCGCTCTGCATGGACAAAAGCTGGGAAAAACCCTGACGATGCCCCCAAGATCTCAAATGGGGGTGACTTGTCAGCAATGTCTGGCTTAGTTGCAGCAAGAAGAAGCATGTTATCTGATGATCGTAGAGAAAGGTCTGGATCATCACACACAGAGGTTCCAAAACTAATAAGCCGATTCCCAGGATCCATGAAGGAGGCCTCTGAGTCATTGATGCAACATGAACAGAAGCATGCTGGAGTCCCTCCTCCAAAGGAAGAAGGGAGAGGCAGCAACAAGGACCCAATTCCTGTGAGTAGTTTTCCCCCCTCCTTGATACCAGTCCTGTCCTTTTTGCTTTTCATCGTTCGCTTAGTTAGTCATCCGTTGCTGTGAATTTCATCTTCCATTTACGAAGTGGGGGACTTGTACAATGTTTTTGCTTTAGTTTGTTTAAAAGAGGTGTTTGGTACCCTTTGTAATGCTTACGCGCTATACATTGTTATTCAAGGCATCAAAAGAGATTAATATGGACATTCCATCCTAGAACTATTTCGACCTCACGGTCCTGCATTTTTGGGTTTGCCACGTATAGAATAGCGATTGTATAACTTCTGTCATCAAAACAAACAGGACACTATTAGTTACCATGATATTTTACATCTCGGAATCTTGCATGCCAAGAATGAGAAAGTTGTGTACCATGCACCTTGCTTCCGTTTTTTCGTTTATCAGTAGCAGATGATACTATATCTATAATGATGCAGGTTGGTTATGGGTCAAAGGGCCATAAAATTCATTATTCTGGTCCATTATTAGTCCCTTCTAGCAACACGGATCAGATGTTGAAGGACCACGATCGGCAAATTCAAGAAGTTGTCAGAAGAGCGCGATTGGACAAGGCGAAGATGAGAAGACTTCAGGCTGAAGGGAACCAGATGACAACCAATTCATTATTTGTTTCTGGTCGCTGAGCTGTTGTGTAGAGCCTGATGCAGCCAAATGCAAAGCCATCATCTCTAACAAGATCACTGCAAAAAATTATTTGGCTGGTGATCTTTCTCTTGTGAATCAAATATTCATATTTGATTCTTTCTTTCTTTTACACTCTTGGCATGTATAAGGTATATCCCTCGCAGAATCTGCCCATGGTGGCCGGTGTTAGGTGACTCAATAGCATAGAGAAAATCTTCTTTCCTCTTACAGCTGCAATTTCTGATATATGGCTGTTCTTGTAAAGCTTATCAGCCTTGAGCTGTAGAATTCTGAGAACAATGGCTTCCTTATGTTATGATTATACAGTAACATTCACTCACAAGATGCCTCCATTGATTTTTAGGTGTCATGTTAATATTTGCTTCTCATTTGTTTCGCATGTGGTTTAAAACTGTTGACTCTATTTTTTTTTCTGGGTAACTATACACGGTTCTACACATATCGTTTCGAACTTGGGAGTCATGCTATCTACGACTTACAACTTGTCACAAAGCAAAACTCCTGTTAATGAACTCTGTAATTTGCAACAAGAGCCTTAAATATTAAACTGCCTTTTATCTGATCCTATATTTTGGCATCTAATCTAATTCCTATCATCAATATTTAGTACATAGGGTTCAAGTTAGAATTAAGTAGCATTTGATATATAGGTATTACTGAGAAAGCATTTTAGATGCTGAATGCACCTAAAAATTAGATTAAAATATCGAGTGCCTGATGCTACCAAGAAGAATAGTTTTTAATACTAGAAGTTATTACAAAATATTGAATGTTACTTAAAAAGTATTTGGGTGTTGAATATATCAAAAATTCTTTTAAGATATGAATATTAATAGTATGCAAAAATATTTAAGAAAGCTGGCGGCAAGTTACCTATTATTGAGTTGATTTGGGAAAAAAAAAAAAACAGATTTACTTTGATGTTATCACAAGACGATTGTTCTTGTTTTTATCCCACGCTGAATGATATGTATCATATCGTTCAAACAGTGTGGTCCATTGTCTCCCCTCTCTTTCATCCTAAAAGCTTTTGGGGATGGTGTTGACCAATGGTCCTGAACTGAGATGAGCATCGCGTGTCTGTTCTTTGAGACCAAACCTTGGTTTGGGTTCTAAAGCATTTTTTACAGATTTGCCAAACACCCCGTTAATATAAGAGCTAAAACTAATTTGTGACATAAAAATTAGTTAAATTAGTAGTGTGTAATAGATAAATGTTCCTTTCTTGAATTTTTTTTATTAGTTGGTACTTGAATTATTTCTTCATAGTAACTCCTTAATATATGCAATTACTATAAAAGTTATTTGAGAAAAAAAAAACAAATATTTAAAATAAAGTAAATTGAGATTTTATATTAGTGCCAATTAAATATCTAATTGACTCTTATATTAAAAATCAAAGATAATATTTTGTAAAGCGTAAAAAACTTTTTTTTTTGGTTGATCCCAATTAGCTTTTAAAAATGGGTTTCATGAATTATGATGTGTTTCAAGAAAGTATGAAAAATTTTAAAAATAAAATAAAAATTGGGTTTGAAAAATCTGGTGCGATTAAAAAAAATCTTCTCATTTGAAGACAGAAAGAAAAAGGTCGATGTCATGCAATTGTCAAAGTCCATATAATATTTTTATACTTAAAAAAGTCCATATAATATTTATTAATATAAAATAATATACGCATGAAAGATTCAATTAATTACTCTTTCTATCGTGACGCTAAAAATTGATCAACTCATATGATATAAATATATTTCTAATCATTAAATTCACAAATCAGAGTAGAAGTGCAATCTTAAAATAATTAATTACTTTTTTTATTACGTTGTGTTGGGACCTTTTGGGTTGGTAAGAAAATAATTGTTTATTGATGGGTTACAAAAGCATGTGATTGTTTATTCTCATTTCCACTTTGGGAAAGTGAATTCATCCTTTCCAAGATAGATTAATCCACCTTTTTCCCCCCAATAATTGCCATTTGCTCCTATTTCTTTCTTTAATTTAAGTTTTGACCGCACGGCCATCCAGTTATTAAAATTTACTCCCTCTCTAGCTAGTGGATTGCATGGCCTCTGTTGCCTGGGAGATAAAACAGTATAGTAATCAGATCAAAATTCCCCCATGTTTTATAAAATATTTTTTTTCCTTCAAACTCAAGGGGTGATCTTTCACTAGCGGTAAACATTTTTTTAATTAAAATTACTAAATTGCAAAATGTTTATGATCCTAACGTCAGTTACGTTTATGATACTAACAAAGCATGGAAATCAATAGACATGAAAAATAAACTCCGTCTGAGAAAAAAGGACAACACGAAAAACAAAGGGGCGACATAGAAAACTTTGTGAGTACCCTGTTCTTTTTGGTTTTCTCTTGTCTTGAGAAATGAAAAGAATTTATGAGGCTGTGGAAGTTTCTGAGTTAGTGCTATGCTAATACCAAGTAAAGAGTTTTTTGTTGTGTGGTTTGCCTTCTCAGGTTGGCCTAGGTGCCTAGCAAGGAACACATCATCATCTCATAATCCACTCTTTTTCCCTCTTAGTTCCTCTTTCCCTATTTACTCCTATCGCTGTTGATTCACTAGTCACTACTCAACTAGCAAATTTGAGACTTTGAGTTCTTTTCTGCACTTTTCATCTTTGAGCTGTGATAATTTACGTCCAAATTGGGAAATCTGTGCACAACTACATCATTCTGCGTTGGGTTTTCTGGGAGCGTCTCTTTTCAATGTTCTGGTGTTTGGTTTTTGGTTAAAACTGCTGAAATGAAATTTGGACCGGTGGTACTTGGCAGGAACTAATCATTTCGTTCAGCGTGGAAATGCTGAGTTGATCTTGGTATTGGGTTTTTCATTGAATTTTTTTGTGACGCTGGAATGAAACTTCGAGCTGTAATGCTTGTGCTAAGAGAGAGTGTTACTAAAGCTGGAAAGTTCTTCCACGGGTCTCTGTCCTAGCCTTCATCATGCTCATGCAATTCTAACAGGATAAAAATGGAGGGTTCGTCTGGGTCTGTTTGGCAGAAGCCTATTTATTGGGACAGAAACCCTTATTCTGGTGAGATTTCAAATGATACTTCTGGCTTCAAGAAGGACAAAGATAGGATTGTGTTGGCTCAAAGTGATCAGCCTAAAGATCTGGTTAGTTTCTCTGGGGTTCATGAGTATGAGGCTGCGGTTGGCCCTTGTATTCATTCTGTAAAACGGGGTGATGTTAGCTTGAGGCAGTGGTTAGATAAACCTGAACGCTTGGTAGATGTATTTGAATGCTTGCATATTTAGGCAATAGTAGAAATTGTAAATACAGCACATTGTCAAGGAATTGTTGTTCATAATGTAAGGCCATCCTGCTTTGTCATGTCATCTTTCAATCTCATCTCCTTCATTGAGTCTGCATCTTGTTCAGATTCTGGCTCAGATTCTTTAGAAAATGGATTAAATAGCCAAGTTACTCAGATTAAAACCCCTGCGTTTTCCCATTCGCTTGATATGCATCACCAGAGAAGTTTAGGAGGCGAAGGGATGGAATTCGTCAAGACTTCAACAACTGCTGTGTCGAATTCTAGTTGCATGCTGTCCAGTGCAGTGAATGCGGCTCGTGCATCTTTAACAGAAGATACTGAAGAAAATAAAGCCAGAGGCAGGATAAACACTGAAGAAACAGAAGGAAAGAAGCATTCATTTCTAATGAAACAGATACTGCTAATGGAGACTAGTTGGTATGCTAGTCCTGAAGAGGTAGCTGGTACTTCAAGTTCCTCTGCTTCAGACATCTACCGACTGGGGGTTCTCCTGTTTGAGGTTCATATTAACAACTGTACTTAGATTCTATTCAAGTACTTCAATATGTTTTATCTTCTTCACTTTATATCTGTTTTTCTTTTTCCACTAACTTGATTGTCCTACATATAATTGGACAGCTCTTCTGTCCGTTCAGATCAACGAAGAAAGATCAGAACATGTCCAGAAGACATAGAGTTCTTTCCTCCAGTACATAGACTTCTAGAGTAATAAATGCAAGTTTGACTTCAATAACTCACCCCCAAGAAGCTCATTTTGTGGTTCTTCACCCCCAACCTAGTAGTCGTAACACTAGGTAATTTCTCCCCAACCAAGTGGTTCTTATACATCGAAATTCTAAACTGGTCTAGACTTGTCATCACTATTTGCCTTTTTGAGGCTTTTTCCCCCCCTATGTTTCAATTCCTTGATGTATTGAAAGATCATGATTCAGCTACTAACAAACTTGTTCCACTTTAGATCTTTATCATTAACATGGTAATTTCTTGCACTGATGCTGAGTTTAGGTGTAATAACTAATAAGTCGGACATTCATATTTTTGGTGAAGGATAAAAACTAGATGGCGAACATGCCAATAACTACAAATTCACATCAAAATGTTTGATTGCATTTGTTGATGACAATTTATTTATTTTTGATGTCTTGGGCTATATTCAACCTTTACTAGCATAAATGGACCTTTTCACTTCCTTTTCTTTTGCACAAGATTTTGTTGGACCTGTGCTTCGTTGAATATTGATTCCTTAAGCTTTTGGAATAATGGCTTCCCTGACATATATGAAATCCTCTTCAATTATCGGGACCTATCCTAAAATATGTGGAGCCATGCTTTGCGTATGTTTCAAGCTTTAGAGGTAGTCTGGTTCTGGACACCTGGGTCAACTATATTATTTTCAGTGATTAAGATCCTTAATGATCAAACATTTCTAGTTCTATGATAGACCTTAAGTGAAATTTTTTTTGTAACATTTGTTTCCTTTTTGTACCAGAGAGTTGTTGCAGAGTGAGTTCCTTAATGAACAGAGAGATGAAATGGAAACGTGAAGCTGCAATAAAACTTAGAGAAAAAATAGAGGAACAAGAGTTGTTACTAGAATTCCTTTTGTTAATTCAGCAGAGAAAAAGGGGTGTTGCTGATAATTTGCAACATACTGTTTCTTTTCTGTGTTCAGATATTGAAGAAGCAACCAAGCAGCAAATAGTATTTAAAGAAGTTTTTGGCTCTAATTTAGGGAGTGACGATCATTTAGTATCAAGTTTCCCGTCCATGGCAGTTGTTGAGAGTGAAGATTCTGCCGGCCTAGGCACTATAAAGCATATCAAATCAGAGATGTATGCTCGCAACATTAAAAAATGCAACGATAACATTGGTGATGATCAAAACAATAGTGGAGACGTTTTTTCAAATAAGTCTCGGCTAATGAAGAACTTTAAGAAACTGGAGTCAGCATACTTTTTAATGCGATGTAAATCATCGAGGAAACCAATGGTAACTGAGGGTAGAGGTTGCATTGTTATGACTGAAAGAGGTTGTGTCAATAACTTGGCATCAGAGGACAGAAATGCTAGGAAAAATTCTTTCCTAGAGGGTTTGTGCAAGTACCTATCTTTCAGCAAGCTAAGGTTAAGGCTGACCTGAAGCAAGGGGATCTGTTGCAATCTTCAAACCTAGTATGCGCACTCAGTTTTGATCATGAAGAGGCATTTTTTGCTACTGCTGGTGTGAATAAAAAAATTAAAGTTTTTGACTATAACTGGACCATAAATGAGGATCGTGATATCAGCTATCCAGTAGTGGAGATGACTAGCAGGTCAAAGCTGAGCAGTATATGTTGGAACACTTACATCAAAAGCCAAATAGCTTCTAGTAACTTTGAAGGTGTTGTACAGGTCAGTCAAGGCTTGTGCTGATTCATCTATTATTTCTGTTACAATGTTGTTACTTACTCGTCATCTTGTCCAGTTATGGGATGTGACAAGAAGTCAACCACTGTCTGAACTGGCAGAGCATGAAAGGCGGGTATGGTCCATCGATTTCTCATCAGCAGACCCGACAATGTTGGCAAGCGGGAGTGATGATGGTTCTGTCAAGCTATGGAGTATCAATCAGGCAAATTCTATTTCTGTATTTGTTGGATGTCAAATTTGAAACTATACAAACTACAGTAATCTATTGCATGTTTATGTATTGTTTCTGTGTGTATGATGATTTGTTTCTCTCAACGGGACTGATGCTGCAGGGAATTAGTGTTGGTACTATCAAAGCAAAGGCTAATGTTTGCAGTGTTCAGTTTTCCCCAGATTCTGGTCGTTTCCTTGCATTTGGTTCAGCAGATCATCGAACATATTATTATGATCTGAGGAACTTAAAAATGCCTCTTTTTACATTCTTTGGACATGATAAGACTGTGAGTTACATCAAGTTTGTGGACAGTGTGAACCTCGTCTCTGCATCCACAGACAACACTTTGAAGCTTTGGGATCTTTCTGCATGCAAATCTCAAGTTATAGACACACCACTTCAAACATTCTCAGGTCACAAGAATGTGAAGGTATGTTTGTTTGTAACATATTATGTTTTAACTGTAAATAGCTCATCTTTGTTTTCACATTGAAATCACCATATTTCTGTTACAACCATGATTTTGGTGGTTCCCAACATAAAACCAAACACCCACATGCGCCCAATGTTTGTGCACCCATTGTTTCAATTGTTGTGGGACTATATATAATCTGGCTGATGTATTTTCCCTTTCATACAGAACTTTGTCGGATTGTCAGTATCTGATGAATTCATTGCTACTGGTTCAGAGACAAATGAGGTATGCTCTATTACTTATTTCAACAGAAATCTCTAGGAATATATTTAATATTGAGTTCTCTGCTTGTATTAAGACAGCTTACGTGCCAATCAGGAGTAATGTTTTTCATATCATCAAATTGGTTGTCTGGTTATTTTCTTGGAATAAGCAAATTTAGGTGTAAATTTTACTTTCCTGTGACTTTTGAGTTGGGATTCATACAGAAATTTTACGGAGTGATTGTTACAATAGATTGAAATGTGACAACCCCCCCCCCCCCCCCCCCCCAAAAAAAAAAAAAAAAACTAAAGCTGTTTGGCCCTACTTTGCACTCATCGCTATGTTTAAATGATCTTGGAGGAAGAAAGGGATAAATATTAAAATAGTGATCTTCCATTTTTATTCACACCTTTCTTTCATCCTCCCATGTTTACCTGCAGTAACCTAACTATGAAATCAGACAACCATAACTTCTTGAGATATTGGGTGGAGGAAATGGCAATTTAGTCATGTTGACTCTACTTCCATTGAAGGAATTAAGAATAATGTTGAATATTCAACTCTTTTGAAAACTTCCAAACAAGCCCTTAGTCTGGAGTAATAAAAAAGAAAAGAAAAGAAAAAGAAGAAATGTAATGTCATTGTAGTCCCCCTCGTCAGAGAAAAAAACAACGGTCAAAGGCAGGTCTCCTACCAGCTTATTTCCCTGACAGACCCTTCTGGTATTGGTGTTAAACTAATGGACCAACGCATCATTTATTTGCTCTTTGCTGTTTTAATGAAGGTCACATTCTTTGTGGATTAGGTGTTCATATACCACAAGGTTTTCCCGATGCCAGCAATGTCTTTCAAGTTTCAGAACACAGATCCATTTTCTGGGCATGAAGTGGATGATACTGCACAGTTCATCTCTTCTGTTTGTTGGCGCACTCAGTCAAACACTTTAGTTGCTGCAAATTCCACTGGGAATGTCAAAATTCTGGAGATGGTTTAAGTTAGGTTTTACTAAGCAGTCTAGAAAGATGCCAAAAACAAAATCAGGGTTAGGTTTGGTCTATAAAATATAGTTGATAAAGTTAATTATGAAAAGTTATGCAGGCATATCAAGCATACTTTTTAGTGAGATCTATTTTTGTAACATAACTTCCTTTTTATAAAGGTAGATAAAATTCTATAGTAGAGGAAAGGATGTATCAAAATCCCATACATCTTCGATCTTTGTGGGTTTTGTTCCAATCATGTTCCATTTTATTTATGCAACAATTCCTGACTTTCATTATATTTGATTATATCCCTATAATCTCTCTAAACTTAGAGTTATATATGAATAAACTGTTGATATGTTGCGTTTTCCTCAGTAGAATACTTAACTAATCACAGGAGTGATCAAATTTTAAGTGTTCATTATCAAGTTGTAAATGTCAGAAGAGTTATTTATATATGACTCAAAATTTAAGCAATTTTATGCAATTAATCCTCCAGTTTAAGATACAACTGCAGGTAGAGCTTTTTTCCCGTGTCTTGTGGCAAATGCTTTTCTGCACATTATTCCCTAGTTGCCATGAGGATGACAATGGAGCATGTAAACGTGTTTTTTTTTTTTTTTCCCGTAAAATCACCTGTCCCCTTTGTATAACATAAAAGAATATTTATTTTAGGCCAGTCTCTTCTTAAGATTAAGGAAAAAGGAATATTTACGACTCAGATAAATAATTATGTGGTAAAAAAAATAGTTATACGCAGAGATTTGTAGGTACAAGATACATATTTATATGGAAAGGAGATAAGGAAAAAATGCGCACACCAACGAGTAAATATAAGAGTAAAGCAAAAAAATGTCGTAATTCATTAATAGTATGATATAATACAAGACAAATTTTTGCTGTATAGTTTGGCTATCAAAATTTTCAATCTATACATGAAATCATCAACTGAATATAATCTTTTACAGCTCCGCCCCATAAGACTGAATTAGCCAAAAATGAAGAATCAAGTAGCAAACACTTTTAAAAAGGAAAAAAAGAAAAGAAAAAGAAAATGGAAAAAAAAAAAACTTATCTCATTCTTGTAATGCAAGAAACTGTGTGTGATTTCTATGTGACATACAAAGAAAGATAGATGACAGTTTTGCCATCTTTGGCTCTGAATACAGTGGCAACCATGGCTGAAAGTTCAGATCTCTCCTTCCAACCCCAACCATGAGATTTCCCCATATGATCTATTCACATTGACTGCTAGTTAAGCTACCTCCTTTTGACAGTTTAGCTAGAAGACTAAGAAGCCTTTGGGATCCTCGGCCGGGTTTGATTTCCCGAGGGTCTCCGACCTTGCAACATTTGGGGTAGTCAGAACACCAACCACCTGGAGTGAATCTCCCTCTTTTCCTATGCAGTAACTTCTTGTCAATCAGATCCAAGACAGGATCATCTTGGTTAAACTTCCTTGCAAATGCAGCATTGCTTGCAAATATTTTCGCCGTGTCATTGAGAGAAAGGGTTGAGATGCTGTTTTGGGAGGGACATCCCAAGAAATATAGTGCAAATCATGGTTAACAGTTTTTCCTGCATATTCTGGAACATTGCAGACGATGGTCTGAAAGTAGCCTTCTGGGGAGGAAATAAAGTTAGCGTAGTACATGAGAAGGATCCTAGGAAGATTGTCCCAACCCCAGATAATATATTCGACTAGTCCTCGTGATAAAACTGTCCAAGCTGATCCTGCATGAAGAAATCATAGTTTATTGAAGCAAAGCAGGTAGTAAAAGTGAATTCAGAAGATTTAACTCGGCAGTAAAGGGGAAAACAGTGGTGACGATATCGTATGGCATAAATGAAATACTTAACCTCAACCCACTTCAGCGTCAATAATCACTTCAAGCCAAAAGTATATCAAGTACTCTCACACAAAAAGCTTTTTGGGATTGAAGTGCAGATAGCATAGATTCACCATACTTTGTCCTGGCATTAAGAATTGTTTTCTTGACAGATCCGTCTTAAAGACTGCGTGATAGCATATCAAGGACTAATTCAAATGGAAGGTTTAAGGTATTATGAAAAATCCTATGTATACTTTTATCATAATGTCTGATATTCTCAAGTATCAAGAGTAAGTCCAACTTAACAGTGTTTTCAGCTTTGAAGAACTGTAAGGAATATGTCATAATCCTAAGTAAAGAATCATTTTCGACACTGATACTACTGTCAGTTGATTAAGAATATACCGAAAACAGTTCACACCCATCATGAATTTATCCTCAAATTGCAGAACTAACGTAGGATATAAAAACACAAGGCATGATTTCATCATGAACTGCAAGTGAAACTCTGCAAAATAACAGATCAGTATATCATTGCTGCAAAATTAAAAGAATAAAGGAGTAAAGGCAGAAACTAACCAGTAAATAGTTTGAAGGCATTTGGCAAAGTTCTCTTAGGATTAACCCAAAATACATCGCTCTTGTTTGACATGTAAAGTCCAGGATCTACAATTAAAGGCATTGCCCGTTTTTCGCTGCAAAGCACAGTTTAAATATCAGTATATGTCATTGTCAGAAGGAAGGAAAAGCAAGAGAAAACTTACAATTTCCATCCTAACTTGCTTGTATACTCAATGAAGTTCAGGTTTCTATCCAAGCCAGAAAATGTGGAGATAAGATCTGCAAAATATGAATCCAATTTAATTAAATATTCTCAGAAAATGAACAAGAAATTAGTTAAATCAATCACAAGAGATAACAAACTAACCATCCTGAGTTACAAGAGGATAATCAGAAGCACTAAGGTTGATGAACCAGTCCCACTCTTTACTTCTCTTGAGAAGAAGGGCACAAGCATGAAGAGTATTGGCAACCATGGTTGGTCCTCTGTAAGTGACCATATTAGCTTTCACAATCATGAAAACATTCCCAATCTCAGAGAACATTGGGTGCTTCTCTATTCTAGAAGCAAGCTCCATCCTTTCTTCTACAGGTGATTCGAGGTCCAGATGAACAACATACTGGTTTATTGGATGATAAAGAGCAAAAAGTGTTCTCCAAAGCTTCTCCAAGTCGCCTTTTGATCCCGAAATTAAATAGGCAAAGCGAGGAATTGAAGGTGCAGAAGTTGTAGATGGATCAGGAGAAGGAGAAGGGGGGACCTTAGTTTCAGCAAAGGCCACGGAGGTTCGGTTTACATTAGGGTGAAATGGAAGAAAGAAGAAGATTGAGTTGATTGATTGCATTGAATGGGCAATACTCATGGTTAAGGATGTGACAAGAAATAGTACGCATAGAACAGAGAATATGATGAGAGGAAATATCCATTTCCTCTCTATTTTTGAGGAACCCATCACAGACTTTATCATGTGTCCCTTACACAGTTCTTACATTCAGGATTCCAGAGAAGAACTGAAATAGAAATTCCCTGTTCAACTTCAAGCAGCGACTAACATATATAAATATCTCACATTTGAGATCCTCCTCAAATAGATTCCAAAAACTTCACCTTTGAATGGTGTCTGTTTCATCAATCAAATATTATATTCGGGATTTTTTTAATTATCGAAAAACAATGGGAAACTGATGATTGTTGGGGTGATGAATTTCATGATCTTCAGCTGAAATAATGGTATATTGATGCCATTCCTAACGGTCTCCTTTTTTCCTTTCAGAGAAACTAGAATTGAAAGACAATAAGATCAACAAAAGCAACAGTAGGGAATCCACAGGGGCTGAACGCAGAAAATAGAAGATTCAGTCGTTGAACCATCTATTCATCAGAAACTAGGAAAGGCAATTGCAGTAGTGCATGATGAAGAACAGGAGCTGGATATTAAGCTGAAACAGGTCAGAATCTAGATGATTGATTGATCGAGGAGACAAATGCGAGGCCCAAACCTGGTTGTGATTTATGATGCGGAACAATGTGGAGCGTTCGACAAAGTGTAGGAACAACAAAGAATCATAGAACAAAGTAAGAGAAGGTAAAATGTAGGATTCAGACAAAAATTGTGCTAACAAGAAAAGCAGAGGAATTTGTTTCTTGCGCCAATGGACATAAGTTTTGTCAGGAATTCGTACACGAAGAAAAGGAAATTGCCATATTTGTTAAAGGTCTTCTCCATCTCTCTTTCACATATGCCTTGGTGTTTCTGTTCCTATCAGGAGCCTTCACCAAATATGGCAACTTCAACAAAATTGAAAATGACCTGTTTCCTTCTCTTTTTATACGCCATTAGCCTTTGTTCTTTCCCCCTTTCCTGTCTCTGTTTTGGTTTTGGTGCGAGTACTTCGATAAATTATTTTATTTGTTATATAATTTTAAAATTAAAGAAAATGGCTTTTTTCAGAAAAATTATCCATTAGTCGTAGATACATAAATTAAAATACAAAGGTCTTAAAAATTTCATATTTATAAAAAATGCATATTAATAAATAAAACTGGTGTTTTTATAAGTTAAATTTAACAATTTTCATCAGCGTATTTATAAGTTAAATTAGTAAAAATATTGAATTATTTTTTATGGCTCCAATATTCAATTTTTTTCCACTTATGAACAATTATTTTTTAAACATGAGATGGAAGGGACAATTAAAAACTTTTTAGATAGGAAAAATTGCACCCCACCTAAGGGAATTAAATAAAAAAAATCCCTTAAAATGATTAAAGTATTCTGAAATCTTAAGGGAGCTCATTACAAGATATTTCATTTGTTTAATTACCAAATTGTCCTTATTTTTTTTTAAAGTATACATTGACAATTAAAAGTGTAGTAGTTAACAACTTAAAGTGTAAGAATTAATAACTATCGTGACAGATATTAACAATTCATGCATTAGATTTTTGTAATGTGTTGAGAAAATGTGTTGTTAATATTTGTCACAATAGTTGTGAATCGTTACACCTTAAAGGCATGTTTGGATTGCCGTTAGAAACTATAAAATGTCTTAGAATTTGTGAAACTGAGTTACAAACTGAGTTGAATAAAAATTGTTTTTTGGTTGGGCTACCTTTTTCAACCAACTTCTGTGGCTTTCAACCTTAGTAGACTCAACAGAGAAAAATATGACTTTTAAAACTGCAGTTTTAAACGGTGATTATTAAAAATGAGTATCCCAGATTTATCCTCACATTTTTCCCTCTGCCTCATCTCTTTCGTTAGTATAATGAGCTTTTATTCAAACCAAATAAATTTTAATTTATATTCATGTTTGTCTATTATGTATATTTGATTAATTATCTACAATGTGTTTTCAAATTTTTCTTCGTAACAAATATTTTTATTTTAATTTTGCAAATAAACTATTTATATTTTATCATAATAATTTTACATATTTTTTTAAACTATTCACATTAAAAATATAAAATTTCAAATACTACAATTCAATAAAGTCCATACCTTTTTTTAGTCATTTTACAACTAAACTAACTTTTATATTAATCATCTAAATAACTTTCAATTTTTTCAACCGACTTTTTAAAAATATTATCCAAACATACCCTAACTGACTTTTACTCTAACTTCAGTTACAAAGTCAGTTGAGCTAGAAGTCATTTTACCCAACACTAATCCAAACATACCCTAAGTTTGTTAATAACTACTTTTTCAGTTATCAAGGCATATTTAAAAAATAAAACAATTTGATAATCAAACAAATAAAATCTCTTACAATAAGGTCTTTTAGGATTTCAGAATATTTGATGATTTTAAAAAATGTTTTATATTTAATTTTCTTGGATGTGACTTTATTGTAATTTTTTTCTTTTAGGATAAGCATAAGCAAGACATTATCTTTATTTTAAGGGAAAAAAATCTACATCTAATGCATATATTTATGGAGCTCGTAAGTTAATGAGGGCTGCACATAGGCAGGGTTAGGCAGGACAAGCCCCTTGCTTGATGCCCAGTCCCGAAAATTAGCGGGTTGCATTTTACAGCCCGCTCCTAGTAGAAGCCCTAACCATTTTGAGCAGGATAAGGCGGGTTGGATAGAGCGGGCTTTTCTGCCCACTTAATACACCATGCTCTATATCATATGTAGAAAAAAAATTCAATTATTGTGTTTTGAGACAAGGAGAGGAAAAAATTATCACGAATGAGTCTATCACTCATATATATATATATATATATATATATAAGGCTTATGTAGTCTTTTCTTTCGTTTTTCGATTCTTATGGGAGGTAAAAAATATTTAATATTAGAATATTTAATAATTAAGCTAAATCAGTAGTTCAATTCCTAGTTTATTCATATAGTTAGTGGATTATTATAATCATGTGAAAGCACAAAATTTGAAAGGTGGTTTTATTTTTCTTTTTGGGTTAAGGTTCTTAATTGCCCCGGAAGTTTTCCTCGAGGAGCACTCAGCAACCAGAAGTTTTTGTTTGTTCTTAAATATCCCGGAATTAATTTACGTAGCAATTATGCCCTGAGTTAACGTTCAGGCAAACGACGTCTGTAAATGACACGGTGTCGAGAAGGTGGACAACACGTTGGTGAATGGGATGGTGACGTGGCACTGTTGTGTTGACAAAATAAAAGTTGATGCCGAAGGTCATGTTGTCATCGAAGGTCGCTTTTGTCGTCGACAATGAGAGCTAGGGCAAAGCAAAGCAGGTGGGGCGCATGTAAAGTCTGAGAAGAGACAGAGCCAGAGAAAACCAAAGATCAGTTCTCAAATTGTATTCAAGAAGACCAGTTCTCAAATACGTATTCGAGAAGACCATTTCTCTAATATATATTCAAAATATATTCAAGAATATCTTCAAGAATTAGTTGAAAATAAGCTTTGAGTTAGAATGGTGTTTACTAAAGGATTGTGTGATGTGCGACAGTAAAAGACACAAAGGATACGTGGGATGTGCGACAGTAGAAGACACAAAGCTTTTATATTGATTAATATTGATTAGTCGACAAGGGTATTTATCAATTAACAAATCGATAAATAGGACTTGAATTGTTTGATAAATGAATTTATCGATAAGCTACTCGATTTGTTAATCGATAAATACCTTGTCGACTAATCAATATTAATCAATATAATACTTTGTGTCTTCTACTGTCGCACATCCCACGTATCCTTTGTGTCTTTTACTGTCGCACATCACACACATCCTTTATAACACCATTCTAACTCAAAGCTTATTTTCAACTATATTCTTGAATATATATTTAGAGAAATGATCTTTTCGAATACGTATTGAGAACTGGTCTTCTTGAATACATATTTGAGAACTGATCTTTGGTCTTCTCTGCTCTGTCCTCTTCTCAGACTTCACATGCGCCCCACCTCGCTTTGCTTTGCCCTAGCTCTCACTGTCGACGACAAAGCGACCTTCGATGACAATATGGCCTTCGGCATCAATTTTATTTTGTCGACACAACAGTGCCATTCATCATCTCATTCACCAAGTGTCGTCCATCTTCTCGACACCGTGTCATTACAGACGTCCGTTTGCCTGAACGTTAACTCGGGACATATTACTACGATAAATTACTTCCGGGATATTTAAGAACAAACAAAAACTTCCGGGTGCTGAGGCTCATCGGGGAAAACTTCCGGGGCAATTAAGAACCTTAACCCTTTTCTTTTTTTTATTTGAAAAAATTGGATGTAACAAAAAAAGAAGGAAATTTGATTGGAGTAATTTAGCATATTGAATCTTATATTTTGATATTTGGCTCTCTTATATAATTATAATTTTATGTTCTTTTCATTTTTTCTAATTTTACCTAATTTTTTACCCAAAATAAAAGAGATAATTGCTTAAAAAAATAATATTATATATATATAATTATATATTTTTTCGGGCAGTGCAGCGTATCCTGCTCGTAGCCCTGCCCTGCTTGTGAATCAGCCTGAACCAAAAATGGCTATTTTTGTTTGGGTAGCTTTTTATTAGGCTGGGTTGGACGCTTTCTTGTGGGCTCGGGCGGACTTACTGGGTATGCGGGCCTCATGCACACTCCTAAGTTAATCAGCACCATTTTTGCATTTCTTTCTAATTTATAAATTCATATTAATTTGCTTTTAAACTTATACTAACCACAAACTTAGTCGACTGAGAAACTCGTGATCTTTTACTCACTTAAATGATCATTTTTATTTTTAATTATTTAATCAAGTGATAAAAATAAATTCTTGCAAGTTTATGACCCTTTCACAGTTTACATGATGGCCCTGCATTTTTTGAACCCGTCATAGTACGTCTCATGGTGATTTGCTCATTAATGCCCTTTCAGTAAGATTAAAGCTCTAATTCTAATGGAAAACTGAATTACTTATTTTTAATTCTAATGGTAGTCTTAATTTTCGATTGTCATTGATGTTACTTTGTCCCTGTCGGGCCAGGCTGAACTCCGCTGCCGGGAGCTTGAACTGCGCTTCTCTATATTCGCGCAAATATTGGATCCTCTCAGCCTCATATCTTCCTCATTCCAGAGCGAAACAGTATCTTATTCCAATGGATCCACGCCTGGTCGAAAACAAAGAATCCTCAGTTTTGACTGGTCATCTATCTCCCCATTCCTACCCTCAGCACGGTCCTAGCGAGGTTCGCTTCGATGGAACTGATAATCACTCGGCCATAAATGTCAACTGCTACTTGTACTCGTCTTGTTCTTCTGACGACGACAACGATGATGGTCCTCACTCTCTTCCTCCCTCCAATTCCATCAAATCCACCAATAAACGACTGGACTATATGCTTCAATTTCTTGATCGCAAGCTTTCTTCCGGTCATCACAACCAGCATTCAGGCCAGGGGAACCATTCCCGCCCTGGGTTGCCTGAGTTTGTTGCCAAAGGTGGAGGGAATGGTATCTTCAAAGTTCCTGTGCGAGCGGCAGTCCACCCCTTGCGGCCTCCCAGTCTTGAATTGAGGCCGCATCCCCTGCGGGAAACTCAGATTGGGCGTTTCTTGAGGGCTATTGCAAGCACCGAGTCCCAACTGTGGGCTGCCAGCGAGTGTGGGGTCAGGGTCTGGGATTTCAAGGATCTCTGTGCAGCCTGGTGTGGCGTTGAAGAAACAATCATGAGAGGCGACGAAGACACGGCTCCTTTTTCAGAGTCCGTAAGGACTTCACCTGCACTGTGTTTGGTTTCGGATGAAGGAAACAGATTGGTATGGAGCGGACATAAAGATGGCAAGATTCGATGTTGGCATATGAATCAGGATTTAGATGAGAACCAGAGCGGGAGGACTCGATTTCATGAAAGATTGTCCTGGCAGGCTCACCGCGGCCCCGTTCTTTCACTTACTATTACGTCTTATGGTGATTTGCTCATATTTATTTTACTGCTTTTTTAACCTTTTCCCTGGTTTCATTTTGAGTTTATTTTTAAAATAATTGCATAAACCTGAAGTGGGCTTCTCCTGACATACGAAAATAGGGATGAATTGTAAATAGAGGGGGGATAAAAACTTGTCATAAGTGGCACGGAACAGCTGAAAATAATATCTGAATTACCATAGGTAAACCAAATTTGTTAAAACACAATTTTGTGTGTGCACCTTGCTAAACACAGACATGGGTGCAAGAGGTATTCATCTTTGGATAATGAAATAAAGTTACTACCTATGCAATACGTCAAATAAAAGCCATAAACAGAGCAATGGCAATCTGGAAATTTAGTGTTGATGGCTATGCTACTATTGTTAATAAAATCCAATGAGTTGGTCGTGGAATCAGTTTGCTTATCTAATGCTTGTAGTATATTGATCTTTCTTCTTCACCTCAATTTTTACTGCATTCCTCTTTATTGGCTTGATCCAGGGGATTTGTGGTCGGGTTCAGAAGGAGGAGCTATAAAGATATGGCCTTGGGAGGCCGTTGAAAAATCTATTTCCCTTACAACAGAAGAAAGACATACAGCTGCCTTATTGGTGGAGAGGTCCTATGTTGACTTGAGGAACCAATTGTCAGCAAACGGTTTCCATAACATGCTAACTTCAGATATAAAGTACTTAGTATCTGATAATTCAAGAGCAAAGGTGTGGAGCGCTGGGTTTTTTTCATTTGCTTTGTGGTATGAATAAAATTTACAGGCCTAGTCTCTTTTAGTATTGGTATTATGCTTGACACTTTGTATTTAAGATTTTTTAGAGGCTAGTAATAAATCTTCTTTCTTTTTCTTTCTTCTTCATTTAAGCTGGGGACATAGAGTATCTTTTGTAGAACATATTATCGAATTATTTTATTTTTTAACTACAAAATAATTTATAAATAATTCACCTGAGTATAAGATATTTCCTTTCTAATAAGGACGTGGAATTTAAAAGGCTGATCTTTAATATTTTTGGAGTGAAATAAGTTTTACATGGTTAGCAGCATCTATGACCAACTGTTAAAAATTTGATCTCTGGCGCCCACAATTTCGTAATTAAATTAAATTTCTGCCCAATATATGGTGGTTTTTAACTTTATCCGCACTTAAAAGTCCAAAAGATTTCCGTGTGAGGAGGCATGAGTCTCTGGCAAAGATGGCACTGTATTTGTAGAATTTATGGCCAATAGAATGAGATAATGATGGACGCAATTTGGTGCAGACGTATTCTTGAAGGAATGAGAATAGTGAGGTGGGTTCGGTAGGGGAAAAGTAGAGAGTATAGGCTGGGTGGCTATTCTCTGTAGGAATTTTGTGACTTAAGGAGATAGAATGGATGGATTTGTTTAGGAGAATTATATGGGAGATTGGCGTGAGTGTCATAGGCAGATCTTAGACTTGGTGTGGAGATACTAGCCTCTGAAAGCCAGACCTCTTCTTCCTCCAGATTTTCCCTCTCTACCACCGCTGTCCATCTCTGCTTCTGTTCCTCTGTGGCAGTGTCTTATGTGCCATCATTTTATGGATATTCTCTCCTTGATAACTTATTAGATTTGTCATCATGTGTCTGAGAGTGTGTGTGTGTGTGTGTATCTTATGCCAGTGGTTGTTACTTTACAGGGATGCCCGTACAAGAGAGATACTTAAAGTATTCAATACTTATGGCCAAATCGAAAATCGGGTGGACATTTCATCAATACAAGACTTTTCAGTTGAGCTTGTTTCAGGTTCTCGGAAAGACAAAGCACAAAGTTCTATTGGGTTCTTTCAGCGTTCACGCAATGCCATAATGGGGGCAGCAGATGCTGTTCGTCGAGCTGCTGCAAAGGGTGGTTTTGGTGATGAGAACCGAAGAACTGAAGCAATATTGGTAACCATTGACGGAATGATTTGGACAGGGTGTTCAAGTGGCTTACTGTTGCAATGGGATGGAAATGGCAATTGCATACAGGATTTCCAACACCATTCATCAGCTGTTCAATGCTTTTGTACTTTTGGGACACGTATTTGGGTAGGTTATGTGACTGGTATTGTCCAGGTGTTGGACCTCAAAGGTAATTTGATAGGGGGTTGGGTAGCTCATAGCAGTCCAATTGTAAAAATGACTGTTGGAGCTGGTTTTGTTTTCACACTTGCTAATCATGGTGGCATTCGCGGATGGAACGTCACTTCTCCAGGACCCCTTGATAGCATTTTGCGTGCAGAATTAGGTGGCAAAGAGTTTTTGTATACAAAAATAGAAAACCTAAAAATCTTGACTGGCACTTGGAATGTCGGCCAAGGAAAAGCATCTCAGGATTCGCTTACTTCATGGCTTGGATCTGTAGCTTCGGATGCTGGAATTGTTGTTGTTGGGTTGCAAGAGGTTGAAATGGGTGCTGGATTTCTTGCAATGTCTGCAGCAAAAGAAACGGTAGTCATCATCCTTGTTTCATGCTAGAAGATTATAGATCTTTGTTATCAACAAACGCCAACTTTTTTGTTAGTAAGCAAAATAATGCTATATCAGACCATGATTAAAATAATAATAATAATGCTATACAACTATTTTTTGGATTAATGATGTTTGTTAATTGTTGTCTTGCCATAAGATCCAACTTTGAATGCTGTCAGTGTAGCTTTTGAAGTCCATGGTTTCATCCGCTCCTTCTCATCATTTATAGCCTGCTATAGCTCCTTGCTGCAGCCTTTAACCATCTGCAACATGCCTTTGTTCTTTGCTATAAGTGTAGGGGTAGCATAGCAACCTTTTGTATTTCAGCTATAGCAAGTGCTACATGCACTGTAGCAACTTGTCTCAAGTGCTTGTTATTTTGCTATATGGGAAAGGGATAATTTTCAATTGCAATGCCCTTCGCCTCTGTCCAATAATTAATGTTGGCACGCTCACTTTAGAGGCAATTTTCAACAGCAGAGGTGAGTGGCAGTCATGTTCCCCACTTCACCTGGCCCTTCTCCTAAATTTTTGTTGTGATCCCCCCCAAACTATGACCAAATGGCGTGGGATTTTATACTCCTAATAGGATTCTATATACATTTTATTACAAGAGATGATGCGTAGAATTCTAATCCTTTTTAATATTCACATGTTTGTGTCCCTTTCTTTTTTCCATTTGCTTCCGCTTATTTCCCAGATTTCTCTTTTTGTCAGTTTTGATGGTAGATAGTACGAGTTATGTTTTAGATGCTAGTTTCTGATTTGTGGGTGTCAGATTCTCCATGTATGTACTAACATGGTGTGGCAAAATAATGTGAAGTTTCAGATATACTTTTCTACCTTTCTGCTTCTGATTACTTCACACAAAAACCTTCCAAGTTGCCTGTATTTTTCTACAATGTTAGAATTATAGAGTTGATAGGTGCCTCATGTTGTTGTGTCTTTCGGGAGTCTGGCTGTTGACATTTGGGCAAAAGTAGGACAAATATGCTTTTGGTATTTGTTCAATGGAAATGGAAATTTGACCTGTGGTTTGAGTGTTCATATGTCATTATATCATCTTGTTTGTGTGCGTGCTTGTATTATGATTACAGCTCTGCTATTTTTGGTGAAATATATATGTGATGATTATAGCTATTAGTCTGCCTAACTCTTCATTGATCTACCCTCCCCTAACCGCACCTTGGGAATATATATAGGTAGGACTCGAGGGAAGTTCTGTTGGGCAGTGGTGGCTAGATATGATAGACAAAACACTGGATGAAGGTTCAACTTTTGAACGTGTTGGTTCCAGGCAACTTGCTGGCTTGGTCGTTGCTGTATGGTGAGAATCTAATTCAAATGGGCTGGGAAAGCCTTTAACGTTTCACCAAATTATGCCTACATTTTTGCCTGAGTTGTCTTATTAGATGATTGTACTTATCTTCCCTTGTTATAGATGATAGATGATATTTATGTTGGGAATACATTGACATTAACCTATAAGGGTTGAGCTCCTAATTGTGTTCTGAAACGAAACATAAACCATAAACCAATGTCCTTCTTTGAAGCAATGCTTTCATTCAATTTGAATATATGTTTTCATTTTGTTTCTATCATATATTTTCTATGGTATCTTTCCTTGTTGATTTCATCACATGTAGTAGTTGAACTCAAACTTATATTCTGTAGGGTCAGAAATAATATTAAATTTCATGTTGGGGATGTTGATGCGGCAGCTGTTCCTTGTGGCTTCGGACGCACTATCGGCAATAAGGTATGCTTGCTCTGCTATTTTATTTGTATGATAGTTAGGATTTACTCTCTCTCTCTCTATATATATATATGCACATATATATGTTCTTTTGTAAATAAATGACTAAGATCTGGCAGTTTTGCTATTATTTTCTTTTTTAAATTCCTAATGCAGATCCTGAAGCGCATGATTTCAGCCTTGTTTACTTGTGACATTTCAATATGGATGATTAAAGCATGAGAATTTTTGTTAGGTTTTCCATGATATGGTATAGTTTTAATCTTATACGTAAGGAAATGTAATGGAGTTTATGTTGAAGGTTAAAAAGTTATCGACATCAGGAATATGTGATCTAATTATTGAAACCCATTGTCTCTAATCATTACTGCCGAGAGAGATAACCTATTCAATGTCAGGTGCAGACTTTGGATTGAAGTCATGCAATTGATTTTTAGTGATATTAATATCAAATAGCGTATGCAGATCTGCTCTCAGATGTCAAAGTATTAGTGTATTGTTATTAATCTAAAAGGAACAGTACTAAAATTCAAGTTATACCTTTACCAAAACTTCGTAGTATTTGAGGGAAAGATTATCCAAATATGTGTCTGAAAGTCAATTAAATTAATAATTATTAGGGAAAAAAGCCTTGGATACAGTTCAACATCATGCATTACTTTGACTTTATTGTAGGAGAGAATTATGCTTACTGACTGAAATGACAAGTTAGCTACATGCGAGAACCTTAAATTTCTAAAATTATTTTGCAAGATCAAGGTTCTTCTCTGAAAAGTTAATAAATAAATAAGTGCGTGTGTGATGAATGAAAGGTGCATGAGACAAATAAGTTACCTTGTTTAATAATCAAACATAGGAAATTTAGTACTCTGAAAGTTCCTTATATTTTAGTTTTAAATTCCCTATGCGTGATTGCTAAACAAGGTAAATTATTTGTCTCGTGGATATTTTTTTTCAACACTTTTTTTTCTCTCCAGAGAAGGACCTTGATCCTTCAGAATAATTGCAGAAGTTTAAGGTCTTTATATCTAAACAACTTGTCATTTTGGTTCTTTAGCATAACTTCCCCTCATTATAATTTTATAAACTTCGAGATTGTATTAAGAAACTATATTATTATTTTTGTTGATTATATACCATATAAATTATTATCCATTTTTTCGTTGTTATGAGATTTTCTATTTATTAGTGGATGGGGTTCCTGTATCTCATACCCTCCCCCACACCCATGCAACACAGGATAGAAAATAGTATGCTGCAATTGTACTTAACTGTCTTCTAAGTTGATGTGTTCCAAATGCTGAAAGTTCCTTTCCAGCATCATGCTATGGTCTGTATATACATTGCAAGCAAATCAACATATGCGTTGGTTCATTGAAAACAATAATTTCTGTTTTAACATATCCATTTGTGTGAATTTACTTTATACCTTTTGCATTGACATGGGAAATGTGTGTCTTACCAGGGAGCTGTTGGTTTGAGAATTAGAGTGTATGATCGGGTGATGTGCTTTGTTAGTTGTCATTTTGCTGCACATTTGGATGCAGTTAGTCGTCGTAATGCAGACTTTGACCATGTATACCGAACAATGTCTTTCTCTCGGTCAACAAACCTCATAAATGCTGCGGCTGGTACCTTACTGTGCCTTTACTTTTCTGCTTGTGGACCATCATATACATATTTTGGTCTGTTTATGAAAATGGCTTGCATTGGTCCTTTTTGTTGCAGCTGGAACTTCATCTGCTGTTCCAATGTGTCGTGGGACAAACGTATGTAAACACTATTCACTCTATTTTTTTTCAAGTTATTCATCGTGCTTGACATATGTAGCACAGATGCTTAAAAAAGTCAATTTACCTGTGTCAGATTCGTATCCAGTATGATGCACATGCTATATTTTTAAACTTATTTTTTTGATCTCCCCCCCCCCTAAAATGTTCCAAAATAATTTAAAACTGTCTTGTCATTAATACCTCTATGCTACTCTTGAAATACTTATTTAAAACTCAAATATGTTTATCTTGTTCATGTTTTATAAGTTTATTTGTTAAATATGTGCATAATTATGTATGTATATCTCCCTCACCTGTATCCATATCCTAAAATTTTATAATTTGTTGTGTCCAACGTATCGCATTGTATACTCGATGCACATACCCATATCTGTGCATCATAGTTGACAGCACAATTGGATGAAGAATTAATTCTTGGTATGTGTTTCAGTCACCAGAGGGGATGCCTGATTTATCTGAGGCAGACATGGTTGTATTTCTTGGTGATTTTAATTATCGTCTTGATGGCATTTCTTATGATGAAGCAAGAGATTTTGTTTCTCAAAGATGCTTTGACTGGCTTAGAGAAAGGGATCAGCTTCGAGCAGAAATGGAAGCTGGGAATGTATTCCAAGGAATGCGTGAAGCAATTATTACGTTTCCTCCTACGTACAAGTTTGAACGGCATCAAGTTGGCTTAGCAGGTTGGGTTTTCTGTAAAATTTATTGGATTAACTTCTTGTTTTAGGCTTGAAAGAGAAACCACTGACTGTGAAAGATTTGCTAATAAATACTAGCTAACGTTTGTGTGAATTTCTTTTCATTGAAGTTAACTAAGCAAATCTCTTAGTTGTGGTTTGATATGGTTGCAAGCTCTTTTCAATGTTTTATCTTTTTTATTTGTGGTTTGACATGCTGGCAAGCTCTTCATACTTTTGCTACAATTTAGATCAAAAGGTGAATTGTTCTCATGGGTACGCAAGTCAAATGGAAACTGTCCCCCAAAATCTAGCTATTAAGATGGGTAAATATTGATCGGGACTTGGGTAGTAGGAAGGCCTAAACCCTTCCTCGAGTAGCATGGGATGCTCTGAGGGGTATGTAAGCGGCTTAGTTTTCTCATCTCAATATCTAGCTTTTTAAGGAGATTTCTTCATCCCACTCGAGTACTCATCAATATCAAAGTTGATGGTTGACACTTCTGAGTAAAGTGTCACGGAGTGAAATGCTATCACGATGACATCCCCTCTCCAAAAGGGAAAATCTCTAGAGTTGTATGGAATATTTTATTAGGTATCTGATGGATACTTAAGTGGAATCGGAAATTTTCCTTCAAAAGCTAGCTATAAGCCTATATGAAATTGTTGACTGCCAGCTGTATTACCTATTGATGTATACTTACTCAAGTGCGATGAGAAACCCTTAATCAAGAACTAGCTCTTAAGAAACGAGAATCTACTGTCAGCATACTTAAATACGGGAAGCATCCCATACTACCTAACAATCTGTCTCCTCAGAAGTTAGAAGCAGTGCCGTTTGAGTTCTCTGTCATCTGTGTTGCTTTAAAACCTTCTTGGGCACATGACCTCAATCTGTGTGAATTGTTTCTTTTGAAGGGTATGATTCTGGTGAAAAGAAGCGCATCCCTGCCTGGTGTGACAGAATTTTATATCGTGATAGTCGCTCTTCTTTCGTGGCTGACTGCAGTTTAGAGTGTCCTGTTGTCTCTACAGTACTACAGTGAGTTATCTAGTTTAGTTACCCATCTATAATGGTATTTTATGAGATGCAAAGCAAGTAAAAATCAGTTGTCAGACATTACCGTTCTTGTCCCCCCCCCCCCCCCCAAAATAATCAACTAACGATAATTTACTCTCAATAGGTATGAGGCCTGCATGGATGTAACAGATAGTGATCACAAGCCTGTCCGTTGCATATTTACTACAGATATTGCTCGAGTAGATGAATCAATTAGGAGACAAGAGTTTGGAGAGATAATTGGTTCAAATGAGAAAATCAAAGAGTCCCTGAAAGAATTGTGCAAGATACCCGAAACAATCATCAGTACAAACAATATAATCCTTCAAAATCAGGACACGTTGATTCTACGCATTACAAATAAATGTTCAGATGACAATGCTTTATTTGAAATAATTTGCGAAGGTCAGTCTACTGTTACGGAGGACCAGAAAGCATCCAAACGTCAGTTGAGAGGTTCTTTTGGCTTCCCTAGATGGCTCGAGGTGATGATTTTTCTTTCTTTCTTTTCTTCTTTTTAATGCTTTTTTTGGTGCTTTCAACAGAAAATGCAGGCTTTTTCTTGTCACGGTATATATCTTATCTTGGAGAGAATTGAGCTCAAAGATAAAGAAGGATAAATCATTCTCTTTGGCGTTAAGAGGGGCCAAAATCTCATACCTGAACACGGGTGTGTCAAAACAATCTTGTCCCAAAGCAAGCCTAGGGACGAGATGTTTTTCTCTTTAAAAACTTTGGCATTCGACTATAACCAAATATGTAGGCTGCAATGGGCGAGGTCAGGTCGGTCTTCACCCCAACCTGTTGTGATGTCCTGCTTGATGTGCAATTCGGGCCAGCCTAATGCCCAAATGTTAGGGTCGAGCTTTGGCTCAACCTGATACATTTTTAAAAATATTTTAAAAATATGAAAAAAAAAAATTCATCAACAGGAAAATATGATTAAGATAATCTAAAATATATTTCTTATAAAACTAATACTAGGGTCAAAAGTAATATTTTTTAAAATTGTAGATATTTAAAGAATATTCTTTATTTTTTTTACATAATATTAAGTTAAAAATCAATTTGAAATTTTGAAAGAGGTTAAAAAGATTGAAATCACAAAAAATATCCATGATGATCATAAAACATAACATATTGCATGAAAAATATCAAGAAAAATAATAATATCAAACAAGTTTCACTAATAAATTAAGAGTGTGTTCAGGTCGGGCTGGGTAAGACAGGGTTTGCAGCCCAGTGCTCAGACTGAACTGCGTGAATGGCTGGGGCGGGGCGGGCGGGCCATTTGTATCCTACAATACACTAGGTGGCGAAGCACTGTGACCATCTTATTCTAACCGTGCCTGCTGAACTTTCTTTTGATCAGCAAGGCTGCTGAGCTTGAAAGAAAATGCTCATTTTGGGAAAAGTCAAGATTCACTGGGCATGACTAAAAATATCTGCTGGGATAATTAAAATAAGGCTGCACTCATATCTGAATTTGGGAAACACATCACACATGCAGTAGGATTTAGGATAGAATGGTGGTGTTTATAATGGAGGTCCACGTTCACATATATTCAAAATAGTGGGAGGTTTGTATATTTAACCCTGAATTTAAGGGTGGTCAAAGTGTTTTTAAAGGAGATTAAGGCAGCGTAGCACGCCTAAGTTTCACATTGAGTGATATGGAATTCTTTATTGGGTATTTAAGCAGATTGGTTCTCCTCCCTCTGTAGTTAGTTTTTGAGGAAAGATTCCCACGTTACTCAAATACGCATCAATTTTACTTTGAAATGTGGTTTATTCTGGTCAAGCGAGCCTTTGTCAAAGTGTAAGCATGAGAAAAGGCAGCGGCTATGGTGGAATGTAGTTGAAAGTTAAATGCTTGATCCGTGCAATTATACTATGTTAAAGGAGACCTCTGAACTACCATGCAGACACAGTAACACACCAAGCTTGTGAGATTAATCATTTCACCCAACCTATTTTGTATATGGTTTTTGCTTTGGTAGAGTTACTTGCTTTAAAGTGTTCCCCCACACCCCCCCCCCCCAAAAAAAAAGAATGTCAGGTAGAATAAACGTATCCCCTGGAATATTTGGCTTCTTTATCAGTTGTTATTCTTAGAGCAGATTTCTTTGTGTATCTGAATTCGAGACATCTCCCCTAGAAGACTTGGCTTTTTTAACGGTTGTTATCCTTAAGAGTAGATTTCTCTGTGTATAAAATTCGATCCTTTTTTTTTTTTTTTGGGTTATAGCCAAGGCATCTGTTTTTTGTAATTCTCTGCAAGGAAATTTACCCGCCCACTTATGATTCAGGTAACTCCTGCTACTGGCATAATAAAGCCAGATCATATTGTTGAAGTATCAGTGCATCATGAGGAATTTCACACTCAGGAAGAGTTTGTCGATGGTGTTGTACAAAACTCTTGGTGTGAAGACTCCAGAGACAAGGAAGCTATGCTAACTGTCAAGGTTCGTGGCAAATACTCAAGCCAGACTAGAAACCATCGGGTTTGTGTGCACCACTGCTTTTTAGCCAAGAAAAATAAAACGGACTCACAGCCAAAGAGCTCTAGCCATATGCAGGGAAGTGTACTGCACCGAGCTGATTTTCAACATCTTAGTAGTTCCTATGATGTGGTGGAGCGGCTACAGAATTTGCATAGCTCTTCAAGTTCCAATTGACGTGAGTGCTAGTAAAATAAAATCATTGTTTTCAATGGTAGAGGTTTGCTTGGTGCTTTTGCTAGTGTACCATTTAGTGAACGTCGTGATGATAAGTTAAGCTCGCCCAATTGCTGGAATGCTGGTTATATATGATGATGATAACGATTTGTTTTGTTCTCACAGGTTGTGGTCCATGGGCGTATTTAATTAAGTGTACAGAGAAAGCAAATTCATGACACAACGTGACAGTTTCTCAAGATCAATTGTTTCATTTGTTTATACATGACTTCAGTTTTACTTGTATGATATGTGCCTCTAATAAACGAGCAGGTGAGCAGCAACTACCAGACAAAACCCGGTTCGTGCTAATTTTCTAATACTCTCTAGGAAGAATTACCAAAAATTCCTAAGAAAGAAATTTAATCACCAAAAAATTCTAATGACAGTCATTTCTTACTCTGAAATTTGTCATTACTTATTCTTTATTTGTGAATGGACTTTAAGTTAATTAAATCTCTTTTTTATGACCTGCTTGTAATTCTCTCTAATTTCTACTCCTCTTATTTTAAATGTAAGAGCTAGTTACGGTCTTGTTTTTTTGTCCTAAATGTAATGATTTGATTCATGTTATTTCTCATCTTTATTATTTTCTTCAAATTTATCTTATGAAATAATATATAATCTAATGTTATATAGAAGTGTTTCGAGGAGGTCATGTCATATTTATTATTTTTAAGTAATTTATTTAGTTTCTTTAATCTATTCAAAATAGGTAAATAATCTTTACATTAATGACCGAAGGGTGAGTTGAAATTCGTACTCAAGCATCACTAAAAATATACACATGTACAACCTGTAGGTGTTGGTTCTAAGGGAAGAAGTTTTTGCTATTTAAACACGAGTTTTTCAGTATGCTCGTGCGATTGCATGAAAAACGAGAATATTTTTTAGTTAGGCTTGACAATGCTCGCATTAGACCTAATTAGATGGTTGTATTAAAAAAATACTTATATATATTGATTTTTTTAAAAAAAAAGACATTTGTTGTGGACTAGCTTTGAAAAATTGGAAATAATAATTTGAAGAAAAGAAAAACAAGCTTAAAGTTTTTTGTCAAAAGGAAAAAGATTTAGGGCAATGCTCAAATGATCTATCCAATCTTTTGGAAGCATTTTTTTCTTGTTCAAGTTACTTTGTTTTTTTTTTTTTTGCCAATGACATATTGATAAGTTACAATTGATGCTTTGTCTCAACGCGTAGAATAGATTGTTTTATAAGATCAAATTAAAATTCCACATAATGCATTGAATTCACTTTCATAATCAAGCCAAGCTATTCCTCAAGTGGAATGATTAATTATACCATTAAAATTTAAAAGTTTGGTTATGTCCATCCTTTTCAAATTAGGCTGTGATATGGATACTGGATAGACGTATACAGGGATAGACCTCTTAACCTTTTAATAATTACTTTTTTATGGGCTTAGTTGGGAAAATGACTTTCAAACTGTATTCGTTAGCAATTGCAATAATGAATCAATTTAACAAATAATTGCCAGCTTAACTCTTAGTTAAGTGTATTGTTACTGTCATTTGTCAAACAAATCACTCATTGATTTTTCTAATTAAGAAATTGATTGCATTATTATCATTGCATTCAAGACTTCCTGAGAGAGGCGCGCAGCACCATTAACGGACTAAAATATTGAATCATTTTATTCAAAAAAAATTTGATAATGACAAAGTTTAGTTAATTCTAGTATAGAAGTTAAATTTTGCGGATTTTAATTATTTTATTTTATTTTATTATCACTTAAGACTTAAGAGAACTACAAAAAAATATTCATATTTATCCATTATATTATTCGAAAACATTGTAGAAATAGCTAGGGGTGCACATGGGCAGGGCTGGGCAGGGCAGAACCCCTGCCCGATGCCCAGCCCGAAACATGAACGGGCTGCATTTTGCAGCCCGCTGCCCGGCCCTGCCCATAGAAGCCCTAACCATTTTGGGCTGGGCATGGGCGGGCTGGGCAGGGCGGGCTTTGCTGCCCAAATGATGATGACCTACCGATATCACATGTAAAAAAACTTTCATCCATACCTAAAAATTACATTTCATAATTTTATATTTTCACACATTAAAATTATCCAAAAATAATTCAAAACAAGTCTTAGCAAATATCCAAATAAATAATATTCATAATCTATTTAGAACAAAACAACTCTCAAGATTGTAATTAAAGTCTTGAAATTCAAACGGTTTGCATTAATCTCTAGAAAGTTGAGAAAAGAATAAAACATCTGAAAAAATTGAAGAGGGGTTGAAGCACATTGAGATATTCCATTGGGAGCCAGGGATGGCGATGTAATAGAAACTTGATTATCCATTTAAGTGGCAAAAATTAAATGTTACCTAAAAGATTGTAAAAAGATATTAAAACTGAAGTAATGGGCTAATAGGAATAACATAGACCATATAAAAATGAGGTGAAAATAATTGTAAAAAGAAAAATAAAAATAATCTCATAATAATTTAATATAACGACTTTTAATATGTAAATACTTATTATGCGATACAATGCAGCTAGCAGTCCACACAACTAAAAGACTTCTTTTTATCATATGACTTGTTCATAAAAAATTAATACAAAATAACTAAATATAAATCAAATAGAAAACATGTAATTCAGATAATTAAACCCCAATTTTCTTTCCATGCTCCTACCCCAATCTTGTTTTCTATCTTGCATAAATATTCAAAATTGTTTATTTATACAAATATGTAATGTATGAACTCAATTCTCTAACAAAGAAAGTTGTTAATGACATAGAGGGGAAGATTGACTTATAAATAGCCAACACTACAACAGCAACAAACAATAGGATATACACAATAAAACTCACGAATAACAAGTTAAAAGCAAGATACTACTGCTTCTTTAGAAGAATTAGATCCCTTAAAATAGAAAACTAATAGACATGTAATAATAATAAGTTAAATTGCAAAAAGGAGGGAGATAACTTTTTTTTTAGGTAAAGAAATGTAATATATTAATATTATTTTATAAATTATAATATATATAATCTGGGCAGGGCCAAATGGGCAGGACAGCATGTCCTGCCCGATGCCCAGCCCTGCCCATGAAATGCCCAGCCCAAAGATGCCCATTCTTTTTCGGGCTCTTTTTTTTCGGGCTGGGCTGGGCAATTTTTCTTCGGGCTCGGGCGGGCTTTGCGGGCATTTGGGCTTCATGCACACCCTTAGAAATAGCAATCTCAGGGAACAGATAATAGGCGAGCAAGAAACATAAGATTGTGATACAACTTCTGTTCGGTGATCATTAATATTAAATATATTAAGTAATAGGTAAAATTAAATTTTAAATACTACCTCCGGTCCTTAATATAAGACCCTAATTTACTTTGTCTCTCATATTTATACATTTTTTTTTCCAAAGTAACTCTTCTAACAATTATAGTTCTAGTCAATACACTTGATTAGCAATGATATTTTAGGAAAGACAACACTTATTTAGGACAAATAACTAATTCAACTTACTTCTTTAATCTCCTCAAATTAGTCAACTAGCTCTTATAATTAGGATCGGAGGTAGTAATAAATTTAAATTTGTATTAATTCGTTGCAGAAAATAGCACGTGGCTTTGTCGTCCAATATTTTATTATCTTTTTTATGAGTATCATGATAAACGAGGGTCCTTAGTCTATTTACTCCCGCAAACATTTTAGGCGTGACAGAATAATCTCACAAAAATACGTTTGAAATTAATAAATTTTAAATAAATTTTTTTTAATAAAAATGTATTGTTATTTGTGAATCTACTACTGTCAAAATCTATAAATGTGTTGTTACCAAACCTGATTTTAAATTTAATAATTTCAAGCTCTTTTTCATGAAATTTTCCCTGAAATATAATAATTAATAATTAATTAGTGGTTAAAAATAATTAATTCCAAGAATTTTATTTATTTATCTATTTGTGAACTTCTTTTGCAAGAAAAATGTTTAGGAAAAATCACAAAAACAATCTTGGAAATACAAAAATTATAAATAGAGACCCATTACAATATTAGTATGGGTTTAGATAATAATTAATAACTAAATGACAACAAATTTTGTGAATGGATTCTTATATACAATTTTTTAATTTTTAAGGTTTTTTTTTACGATTTTTTCAAATGTTTAACAATTTTGGACTAAATGTTAAAAATTAAAACAATCTTTTTTCAGCTAAAATTAAAATCATCTAACACAAAGTTAATTAAAGAAAACAAACATTTTTCAGATTTAATTTCCTCACGGTGCGTTATCCTGCAAGGCTGTCGGGAAAACTTTGGAATTTCATTCTCTTTTGGAATGGATTTCGAACGTAAATTTAAACACTTATAGCGGAAAAGAATTTCATTGAGAGGACTGATAAAATTCAAATTTAACTTAATAAAATATTCAGTTGTATGGGGAAAAAAAAATAGAATGGGTGAATTTGCCTCCAATTTATTAGTCTGTCTTGTGTGGCCATAGGCGTGAATTTGAAACTAAAGGAGGTCAAATGAGTCAAATCATTCAATCTGCAAATCATGATGAGTTGACTTGTTTAATGGATTACCATAATCATTTAAATAAGGATTGCTCACTCTAATTTTATTATAAACAGCTAATAACATAATACCCCATCTCTTATTATGATATCTAATTTTTTAAATTGATTTGTCTCTTTTTATAAAAATTTTTTAGATATGTCTAAACAATAAATCTATTTTTATCCGCTTTACCTTTAATTGATACACTCCCTCTTATTATTTTTTCTCTCATACATTCTCTCCTGTATTTTTCTCCAATCACACCTACCCACTTATAAATGAGGACAAATTTGTCAAAAAAAGAGAGAAAGAAAGTATTTTTTTTACATATTTATTACTTTTAACTAATTTTAATAGTTTTTTTAACCACACAATATGGTTATCTGGATTTTATAATAAGAGATGGAGCTAATACAAGTTTACACAGTTAATAAAGTTAGTTAAAATTAGTTACTTTTTTGTAAAATAAAAAAATTACTCTTCCTTTTATCATTAATACAATAACTATTTAACTAATTTGAGAAGTTCAAAAAAGTTAGATAAATTAATTAATTATAAACTTGATATATATCTAGTATTCTTATGCAGTAATAAATTATTTATCAGTTTATAAATTAGACAAATTAGTTTGAAGAAAACTGATAAATATAAAAAATAAAGTGAATTTAAAAATAAGATTAAATGAATCTCACTCTCAAATTAGATTCTCTCCATTCTTTTTATAAGAGACAATTAAGCAAATTGCATTATTCAAAATGTTAGTTAAAATTAGTTGAAGAAATTAGTAAAAAATGTAAATTTTTTTGCGAAAAATATCATCATTTATGGGGAAGAAAGATAATGTGTGGAGGAGAGAATATATGAGAATTAAATGTAATAATAATATAAGTAATTAAATAGAGGTAAAATGAAAAGTCAACAAACGAATCTTGAGACAACCTCTAAATGTTTCTTATAAAAAAGAACATAACATATTTCACAATTGTCTTTTATAATAAAAAATGGAAGGAATACTCCATTATATTACTAGGAATTAGAGGGAGTAAGAGGAGTTTGGCTAATTTGTATTGATACTAGGTGGGAAAAAAACAGTGTTTTAAAGTAAGAAACAAATCAATCAAAAGATTGTTAAAATAAGAACAGAAAGGAGTACAAAATGCAAGAGAGATGAAGCGAAGAAACGGACACGTTTTGAATAGCAGTAATGCAGCAACACAAGTGTTGTGTGAAGTCTGAGCCATCCAAATTTGGTAAAGAAGAAGCAAACAAAGGGAAAGAGAATCTAATAACGTGGGAGTGGGAATAACAATACTGCCAAAAAGGTTGTGAGAAAGGGATGAGCATGAGCAAAAGGTTTGGACCATCACAGAGTTTGGGATAGCACGTGTAAATTACCCAAGTTTCGGTCTGTCATTTTTGCGTTTGCTAGGGGTGTTTATGTACTTTCCTACTTTTGCCGGTGTAGCTCATATCCTCAACAAGTCCCCTCGTAATCATCGCCCATACGCGTCGCTAGCTGAAGCTACTCGCCCGCCAATCCGCCATTCAATCAATCCACGTACCTTTCTTTTCTTTTTTTAGAAAAAAAAGAAAAGCAAAAAAAAAACTTTTGATTTTTAATATAAAAACTAGTTTAATTTTTATTTTAATTATAAATATAAGATTTCAATTTAATTTATCTATAATATTTATTTTTTAAGATATTTTTTGTAATAATAGCAGTTTTAGCAAATACACTTGATTAGTAAGGATATTTTAAAAAAGATAATACCTATTTATCACAAATAACTAACTTAACTAATTTTTTTCATCTATTCAAATTAGTCAACAAATTCGTATATTAAAGACAGGAGGTAGTATTATTTTGTTACGGGATTAAATCGACTATTGATTGAATTAAAGAAAGTAAATAATTAGAAATTAATTTTTCTGGCAGAAAAAAAGTACATTTTGTTTGGTATCATAGATGTGAATGATACCACGTCATTATAGCAATATGGGGTATTTATATATCTATTCTCATAACATGATAATTTTCGGACTGATTTCTCTATGGATAAATCTGTATTACATATTATAAAATGTTATTTTGAGCAAAGGAAATAAAAAAAAATCAATGTTAGTAGTTAATTTAATATTAAATCAAGTGATTTTTCTTTTTCAATTAAACTATTTTTAATCATTTGTCCTTCTGATTAATGATAAAAGTCAAACCCACCAACCAGGCCACTAATTTTTTTAATATTTAATTGTCCTCCACGTATCACAGTCCTCCAAAAAAAAGTCGTGTTATTATAAATAAAAAAAATTACAAAGTAATATCATTAATTCGGTTCATTCCGTATAACAAAAGTCAACTGTATTTAATGATTAGTATATTGGGATATATATATATATATATATATATATTTAAACACATGAATATTTTAGAAATATTATCTAATTGTTCTAATTTGTTTGAAGGAGTTAAAAGATACTCCCTCCGTTCCTTATTATAAAAGACAAATAGCCGAAGTACGTTGATCAAAAAAACAGTTAAAGTTAATTAAGAACAATTAATGTATAAAAAGTATAATTTTTTTTTCCAAAAATACCCTCATTAATAAGGAGAGAGAGCAGGAGAGAGAACAATTAAATTATTAAAAGAAAGAGAAGTGGGAGGGAGAGAGAGTGTGAGTTGGAGATAATAAATATGGGTAAAATAGTAAATCAACACAAAAAAGTAGAGACAACTTGTAAGTGTCTCTTATATATAGAAACATGATATAAGCATCAAGTGTCTCTTATAATAAGGAACGGAGGGAGTAACTTATAGCATTTTCTTGTTCTAGTATAATACTTAGTTAACTGATTCATGTGAATTAAAAATTTAATCAAGCTAAGTATTTATTATTATTATGTAAAAAACGTGTCTCATTTTTTTAAAAATATCCTGAGATATAAAAAAATAAACAAAAGAAATTATTAAGGGGTAATATGGAAAAAATTATTAAATGAATAAGACAATGAAAATTGAGCTCCTATATTTATCATAAAAACAAATCTCTAAGATAATTCTTATATTTAGAAATAGTGGGGGTTAAGTGAAATTTTTCCAATTAAGTATTGGCTACTCAGCTGGCGTAATGAAAATTTAGGGTGAAAAACCTTTAGAAAATTATTTTTTGTTCTGGAAAAATTTTTGTGTGCTTATAACACTATTTTACCTTAGGCTTATAAGGAAATGATACCATAAAAGCATTTGACTTTTATATGTGAAAATATATGCACCCCATTTATTTGAAATATATGTGAAAAATCAAAAGCTTTTTTTTATTTAAAAAAAAAAGCAGGATCAATAAAAGCACTTGATCTTTAGGAAGATGCCATTCTCCTCAGATACCTATAAAACATTACCACATTACGATATCCGATAGCATATTATTTTAGTATCATTAGGTTTCTTATTTAGGCTATCCTATCCTTAAATAATCATTATATCTATCGGAAAAAAATATATTTGCATAAATATAATTTTTTTGTGTGAATGCAAGGGTGTTTTTATAACAATTTTTAATTAGTGTGAAATTTAATTAAGGAAAAATATCCCCATATTAAATGACTTTAACTATTAATTTTTTATCCGAGAAGTAATATTCTCTTGGAGCACATAATTTTGTGGAGTAATCTTTCTCATCTATAACTTAAAATCTAAAAATTACATAAAATTTTTTTTGGGAAAAATGGTTGAATAATTGAATTAGATTAAAACTTTATCTTAAAATGTTTTAACGATATTGTTTTTTATTAAAAAAAAGATATACCATATAAAAATGTAATTATATCATCGACATGGACATAAAATATAAAAAAATAGAAAGGGAGGTTTATTACGTGATAAATATTAAATATATATTTGTTTAAATCTAAAAGTAAAGTAAATTAATTTATATAAATATATTCGAAAATATTTTTTTTATTTGTTTGGTTAAAATAGTAATTTATATACATCATAATTCAAAGAGAATTAGAGAACAAAAGTAGGAATCAGCATTCAAACACCGGAGAAGCAAAAGCTTGAAAATCCAAAACTTCGTTTTTTCCCCCGAAAAGAGAAAAAGGATATCTGAGCCGGTCGGTTTAAGCCTTTTACTATTTTGCAGAAATTAGCGAATACCCCCAAAAAAAAAATCTGGCCTAAAAAAAAAAGAGAAAAGAAAAGAACCCGAAAAAAAAAATCCAACTGCTTGAGTGCTGAGCCTTCAATGTCTTCCCTTATAATTATAGTTCGCACTGTAAATATAGCCTCCTCTCTTCCCATCTCTCTCTCTGCGGGGTACAGATTTAGAGGGACTTGGAGGCTTTGGTCCTAGGAAAAGAAATTTCAGAGCGAGATCTAGCTATTTCCTTATTCTTGTTTTTTTTCCCTGGGTTTTGCCTAAATTTGGAATTGGAGGCCTTTTGTCAAAAGGGGTCTTCTGCGCAATCTTTTCGCTCTCTTCTCCTCGGTATTAATCATCTTCGAGCTCACAATGCTGTTCTCTTCGTATTGTTTGTGATTTTTTTTTTTTTTTTTGGTTTTTTCTGATTTAAAGGTTCAATTTTCCTTTTGTTGGCTATTGGATTTATTATGGGAGAGCCTGATCGGTTACTCTAGGTATTCAGACTCCAAATTGTGACATTTTGTTGTCTCTGTGTCTCGTGTTGGATTTAGTTTTGCATGCTCTGTTGATTCGTATAACAATATCTGATCTTTTCCTTAAAACCAGTTTTTTTATTTAATCAGGCAGTCTTGGCCTTTTTCCCCTCTTACGATTTCTTCTACATGATTGAGATTGCGATTTTAGTTTCAGATCCCTTTGTCCTTATCAATATAGTTCAAATCTGTTGGCAATAATGTTCATGATTTTTGTTTTCTGATCGTGCTTTGTGGCTCCGCAATTATGCTTATTTTCAATCAGGTCATCAATAATCACGATTTAACCTTCCCGTCACTATTTATTGAGCTTTTGAGATCAAACTATTGAATTGTATGCGTTGTCCGAATCTTACTTATTTAAATGGAACCTTTGACTTTCGAACCAGTTTACGTCGGTTCGTGGTGAGACTTTCTTCTATTCGGAGCCATGGCTGTTGCGGTCGATGGATTTGAGATGGTTCAGGGGCCAGTGGAGAACGTTTCTGAAGGAGACAAATCTGTTTTGGTTGGGAAGGAGAATGGCAAATTAGAACGAGATTCTGGAGTTGCTGAACCAATAAAATTTGGATCACATGGGGATGAACCTGTTAAAGGTGCTAGAGTTGAAGGGAATGGAGTTTCAGATGCAGGTGTCCCAAAGGGTGCAGTAGAAGAGTGGCCTGCGCCTAAGCAAATATATTCGTTTTATTTTGTCAGGTTTCGCCCTTATGATGATCCAAATGTAAAATCCAAAATCGATCAGCTTGATAAAGAGATTAGCAAGAAAAATCAAGCCCGATTTCAGATCACTGAAGCGCTAAAGGCAAAGCGGGTGAGTTGAAACTATTTCACTATGATTTGATCAATAGATTTTGACGTATGCTTAGTAGATCTGAAAATAGGAAGGGACTCATTTGGGTCTCTGTCAAGCTAAATGTTGTCCGGACCAATTAAATTAGTCATGGGCATGCCAGTGACCTAATTTGCAGAATTTCTATATTTTGTGTTAGTGAAATAATTGTCCACTCGCGCTTTAAAGTGAAAAGGGAAGTATCTAGTTATTACCATTTCATCACAAAGTCAAATATATTATGGCACTCAACTCACCTTTAAACATATATCAGATTTATAGATGTAAGCCACTGTGTGCCAGAACATTGGATATATTACAGTGGATAATGTGTCTTTTGGGATGAAAATTTTGTCTTGTGCAATATGAGTTAGTGTACTTGTATATATAATAAGTAGGACTTCTCTTATGTATTGCTTTGATGGTTCTTTTGTTGAGAAGCCGACAAAGAGTTCTGCGTAATATTAGAACATGTTTGTGAGTGTGTTTAATAGTGGGTGTTAGGACTTGAATGTGAGTGCATTTAATAACAGATGTCAGGATCTTTGAAACATATCTGCGGATCAGAATCTTCTGGGAATTTATTTATCAGATATGTAAGCACAGAGTAAGGGGCTTGCATATTTATTGGGCTTGACATTCATTCCCATGGAAATTTTATGCTTATCGAATCACGTTGCATTTGAAACTCCATCTCAACAGGCATTCTAATGTGGTTTGATATTTTGTCTATACTGCAGGCAGAACGGGGAGAGTTGATTTCTCAGATTAAGACTTTGAGAGACGATGATAGGCAAGTTCGGAGTCTTATGGATGAGAAGAGAAAAGAAATTGAACCCCTCCAACAGGCACTTGGTAAGCTGCGTTCTTCCAACAATGGTGGCCGGGGTGGTTTATGTTCATCCGAGGAGGAACTCAATGAGATGGTATGTTGCAATAGTAGTTCTTTGTCCAGTGCAGAATCCATCACTTCTTATTGTTTATCATCTACTAACATCTATTCTCCATTCATCAATGGCTGCAGATCTATAGCTTAAAATATCGCATCCAACATGAGAGCATTCCACTGTCCGAGGAAAAGCAACTCCTTCGAGAAATCAAACAACTTGAGGGGACCAGGGAGAAAGTTATTGCCAATGCTGCTATGAGAGCCAAGTTACAGGACTCCATGGGGCAGAAAGAAACCATTCAAGATCAGGTTAAGGTAAGGTAGTTCTTTTTTTTCTTTTTTGTGTGAGTCATCTAGCTTCTTGTTTTATTTGTTATTCTGAATTTTTAATCACATGTCAAAAGTTCTTGAGAAATTATTTTGTTTATAGCTTATTGGTGGGGATTTGGATGGAGCAAAGAAGGAGAGGCAACTAGTTCAAGCCAAAATCAACAAACTTGATGAGGAGTTAAAAGCCATAGACAGGGATATCAAGTCTTTGCAGGATGAACTGACAGCTGTGACTCAGAAGAGGGAAACTGCATACGAGAGCATTCAGAAACTGAGAAAACAACGTGATGAAGGAGTATGTGTTTCTTTCTTGCCACAGAGACACACAAATATATGTCTTGTTTTCTTCATGTGGTACCGATAAATCTCTTTTGTTGTCATCCAAATCTATGACTTATGACCATTCACCTTTTTGGCTAGCTGAGGAGGAACGTGTTTACATGTTATGGCATGGTAGTTCTTCAATTGTTATTTATGCTAACTTCTCTGGTTTCGTCATTTTGGGGTTTGGGTTCAATTATGAATATTGAAGTCGCTGTGATGCAATTACACATGTACTTGGTATAGGACTTGGGTGCTATGAACAGACCACTGAATTCAAGTAGTTATGTGACAAATTATGCACAAAAAGCTTTTAAATCCTAGTGCTTAGTGAGATTAATGAATCCTGAATGTGGGTTTCTTCAATTCGATTATTTCATAGATGACAACAGTGGGCTTTATCTCAGAATGCGTCTCTACTTGCTGTCCTGATTATATTATGTAATTTATCTTCAACATTGTACTCTTTTGCTAACAGGTTTATTTGATCCTCAGTAGGTTATTTAAGAGTTATTATTGTCCTTTGCTCCAAAAATTGTCTTTTCAAATTTTAGAACTTGTCAAACAGGTGTCCTAATTAGGTGACATATGGCAATTTCAATACATTCTAGTTGCTTTTGAGAGTCAGCCTTCATTTCCAGTTGTTGTTGCAAGAGTTATTCAGCACTTGCTATCATTTTGCTAATAATGTTAATGTAGCAGAAAAATGTGGAAAATTCTGCTGAACTTGAAAATGATGTTATTTCCTGTCACATTTTAATAAGCATATGATGGTTTTGATATGACGGTTTTGGTTTTGAGTGCCCTCCTAAGTAGAGTTAAAAACAGTAATTTTATTTGAATGCATTTTAAGTGGACAGGGCTTCGCTCTGTGGAAGCTATTTAAGTCCGGTGGAGAAATATGCGAACCGTTATGAATTTGTCTATGGATTTTTATTTGGAAAACCTATGCTATATGGGAATTTAAAACACTGACTTAAATGGTCGCCTCTTGCCTCAACTCCAGCTTCCATGCTTATTCTGTGCCTTTTCTTTTGCCAAATTTAAGAGTTGGCAGGTTGTGATGGTCTTCTATTGCTTATAGTTTTCTCTTGCCCTGCACTTTATTAAGTCATTTTTATTCCCATTGTGGTAGGATGTAATTATGAATAAGTATACTCACCAAGGTGGTCAAACCTTACAGTTAACACGCCCATACTCTCTGTGTGCGCAGGCTTGTGCGCATGTGTGCATGGGCCTTGCCTCTGCTGTTTGAAAATTTTGACATAGTAGCAAGATGCTTACAATTTCATCAAATGGACAATGTGGTGACCTTTCAACTGCTAGTTGGGTTGATGCATAATGTTTTGTTTTTTGGATATCTACATTAATATATGTTGTTTGATGTGCTGTTTGTAGTCTTAATTTTGGTGATATTCGTCATTATTTATAAACCTTGTTATTTTTCTCAGTCTTGCTGTGTTGCGGGGAATAATATTATCTGTAATTTGAATTAATAATAGCTTTTTTTTTAGAATTCCTATTTCTATCAAAGTCGGACGCTTTTGAATAAAGCACGGGAGCTTGCTGCAAAGAAAGATATTAGTGCTCTTGAGGAACTTTCACAACAAGAGGTATATCCAACTTTTTCTCATTCTTAGGAGCTGAATTTGATATTACTGAATGTTTTACACTAACTATCAAATTTCATTCCCCTGTTGTTAGTTGTGTGATTTAGCATATTAATTTTGATTTTGATTTTTGCAATGTTTTTTTTTTTTTTTCCCTTTTGTTCTAGGTTGGCAAATTTATGTCACTCTGGAGTAGTGACAAGGCTTTTAGGAACGATTATGAGAAAAGACTTTTGCCCTCCTTGGATGCGCGACAGCTGAGCAGGGATGGACGGATGAGGAACCCTGATGAGAAGCCACTGCTGGAAGAACCAAAACCTGCTGAAACTACTACGGCACCAAAACCCAGCGTAAAACAGACAAAGGAGGAGCCCAAGTCTACTCCACAAGATAGTTTGTCCACTCAGAAGGTTCCGAAAGAACCTGCAAACAAAGGAAGGGATTCAAAATCAATTCCAGTTAATAAGGATGTACCTGAAGTTGATGAACCTGAATTTGTTAATCCCCAGAAGGAGACTCCTGCCAAAGAGCCTGAAATCGATCCAGTAAAGTTGAAGGAGATGAAGAGAGAAGAGGAAATGGCAAAAGCCAAGCAAGCTGTAGAAAGAAAGAAGAAGTTAGCTGAGAAAAATGCAGCAAAAGCAGCTCTCAAAGCACAAAAGGAGGCTGAGAAGAAGCTTAAGGTAAACATCTATGCAATCTTCTTTTATTCTCTATCAGACATGTGTACATTGCTCGGTATGAAACGGGTGCTTGGTTGATCTCAGGAGCGGGAGAAGAAAGCAAAGAAGAAAGCCGCATCCTCTGCCCCTGGTCCCAATGCTGATGAACCAGAAGATGCAGCAGTAGTTGAAGCTACAGAACAAGAAAAGGATGCAGAAACCTTTGATGCCTCCCCAGCTCCAATGAAGGAGAAGGTCGCAAAGGAGACTGCCGTCAGGTCAAGGAGTAGAACAAAAGGCCCTGAGGCGATCCCAAAAGCCATTCTAAAGCGAAGAAGGTCGAATAACTACTGGCTATGGGCTTCAGGTGCAGCTGTGCTACTTCTGCTGGTGGCAGTTCTTGCATACAACTATCAAAGTTTAATTTAACAGTTTGTAATATGTAAGCGAGTTTTTTAACTCCTTGAGAGTAGACTAAGTTAATTTGTTCCATACATACTGTTGGGCTTAGGGGGAAAGGATCAAACACACTTTATTTTTCTTTGCTTGTTCTGTTGGGAGAAGCTGCTGCACACATTTAATTAGTTTGTCTCTGTTCTACTTTGAAATTTTGTTCAAATTTCATGAGATGTTACCGGATGCTTAAATTTTAGTTGATTGTTCAGAGGAAAATGTTTAATGCGTATCATAAGATCTCTGTTGAATGAGAACGGGTCTGTGTTTTCGTTACCAGCTGTGGATGTTCTACGTAGTTTGTGATAAAATTATATAATTGGCTGAATTAAAGGAAAGCCAGACAAGTTTACATCTGTTGGCCAGCATGGAAGGAAAGTCAAATCAATTTCTTTTGCCTTGAAAAGTTCTTTTGTACTTTATGACAAAAAAAACCTCCTGCGTAAAATTACTTAAAAAAAGTTAAATCCAATCACTTTCTTGAAAATGAAATATTTTCGAACACATTTTTTTAAGGAAGTTAAAAATCAAATCGATTGCATGTTTGCAATGTCACTGAAGAAGAAAAGGCTTGTGAATATATGAAATTTGAATTTTATTTTTATCAGTAATTTAATTAACTTTAACAAATAAACACCAGCACTTTTAATTTTATAAAAACGTGTAGCAGAAATTCAATCATACCTTTAAGTGGATGTGCAAGTGGCAGGTATGGGTACTAAAATTTAGGACAAGATTGGGCAAATCTTAAATTTGACTTTTTAGCTAGATGTCTCAGTTTCACATGCTCTTTGAGAGTTTCAGATCAAATGAAAAGAAAAATTAGGTCAATGGAAATCCAAACTGGCATTACTTTTTTTTTGTCCTAAAATAAAAATGCATGACAATTTGGTTTGTGAATATCTCAAAGTCAACAAGTGGAACCAAAATGGCCGCCATGTGACCGCAAGACATACTGAATTAAAATAAAATGGAATAAAGATAGATCAAATCCAGACTAGCAATTAATTAATCAAAAGACCTCAAGAATCAACATGTATTTCAGCACAAACTAGTTAAATCATAGACTAAATTTTAAAATAAAATAAATTACTTTCACTTTTAGTTTTATCTAGAAATATTTTTCTATGTATTATAACAAAATTAAAAAAAAAAAAGTCACACCAATAATAGTATATGAATTTGATATACATATACATATACATACATATATATAAGAGTATGATTTTCACAGAAAATTAGTCAGGCCGATTCCTAATTACATATTTGACAACCCTCAAAAGTGCTTTTAAAAAGCATTTTTTCGCAAAACGAGGTAAATTTCTTCGTATATTTACTTTATAAATTGTAAATGTACTTTTAAAATCATGGTTTGGTTTCCAACCAAACATCTCCTAAATTGATCTTAAAGACACGTCTTAACCCACTTGAAATATTTTCTACATGATTAAAGTGGGAGGAGTGAAAAAGCCTTAAATACTTCTTATTACAAATTAATCATTTGTTTAATAATTTACACATGGCAGCTGGTGTCATAATCCATGCTCAATCAATTTCCATTATTACATGTACAAAATTACAACCTATTCATGAAAAAGAGCCAGAAATATACATGTCAGAATCCAACAAAAGTAAAATTCACTCAACAAAAGAATAAAATCAAGACAGACAGATATTATCGAAGTTAACTAATCAGTACAACTTTCTTCATTAGTGCAAGTAATTAAGTATCTTATTGATAAAACCTTTTTGAACCTTGGACTGCGAAGCATGAATATTAATTAAGAAAACAATAATAGTACCATTTCAAATGTCAACACATCATGTGAATATATCAGCGCTCTTTCATTTACAGGGCTTCATAAGACCTCCTTAATTAACTTCAGGCATACCCACAAAAACCAATCCGACATGGAATCCCTGGTTTACACTTTTTGTTACACCTGCCACAGTCATTAACGTTGTTCATAACGTTGGTACAAACTCCGTAGCAGCACCGTTGACCTTGCGTGCACTTGTGTCCACAGTTGCCACAGTGATTCATGCCTCCAAGAATGTTCACACATTCCTTCTTGCAGCATTGCAGAACCAGAATGGCCTTTTTAGCAGAAACCCTGTTGCAGATGTTGTTATTGTTGGGATCACAACGAGCTTCTGCACTTTGCTTCCCAAGAACCTGCTCCTTGGTGTGTAATCTTCTGTGTCTTCTGCTTCTAATTCTTCAGTTTCGTTTTCTTTTTCTGTATCTGTTGGTGTGACCTTTGGGAGGTGAAGGGCTAGAAGGGTGAGCAGAAGGAGAATGGTGAATGTGAGGTTGAAGAAGGTCTTGGCCATTTTGGTTTCCTTTGAAAGGTTAGAGAGCTTTTTAAGTTGGATTTGCAACAAGATTGTGAGTTATTGTGAGTTACTTCAAAGGTTTTTCATGGGTCATTTAAACCGCAATGTTTCTTAAGAAAATATATTGCTTGTTGCTTCAATACTTAATGAGATGTCAAATGGGCAAATTGTTTTGAGAGTTATAATTACGTGCCTTTTGGGTTCTTAATATAAATAGCAGAGGATGAATCTTCATTTTGTTTGACTGATTTAGCTTAAAAGGTTAGACATTTTGAATCATATCATTAAGACAATACACCTGATCTTTAATGTAAGACTTATTTAATTAATTTAATTAGATTAAGAAAGTTAGATAAGTTAATTAGTTATAATAAATATATCGTGTTTTTTCTAGAACACCTTAATCATCTTCTTTAATTTCCTCCCTCTCTCCTACTTAGTTATCATTGTACAGTATGGGTAATAAAAAAAACTGATAAATGTACAAAATGCATCTTACATTTATGACCAAGAATATCTCTCTAATTATGTTTTATATTAAGGAATGAAGGAATAATAAATAATAATGAAGCTCCTAGTAGGTATAGCATCTCCAGATGTTTAAAGGGCAACGTTTTTTGTCTTTTTTTTTTGGGGGGGCCACCGAACTAATGAGGGGTTAAACTGAATGTAAAAACTTGACATATAGTTTCTCCATCTTTGCCATAAGATCCCCCAAGAAAAAGATAACAAATTTATGGTTTTTTACCGTTTATTAGTGCCTGATTAGTCTTTTAAAGAGCATTTCATGCAATTGAAAAAAAAGAAGAAAGACAGAATTAGCTAGTTCAATCGGAAAACCAGTGAATGGACTAGTGGTTTGGTTTGGTTCAAGTGTTGAACTGGCTAAAGATTGAATCAAAATCAAATTGGTCAAACGAGTGTAAATCAGTAAAAACTGGCAAAAACTGCTGTGAAACCAGTTATCAACCTGTTTGGATGATTATGTTGCTATTGGTAATATTTTTTCTCATTCAACTCATAATATCTCAGTTATTATAGATTAAATGAATTTTAATGATGATTTTAGTATCAATAATTATTAATTTTAGTTTTGTTAAAAAAAGTATTAATTTTAATTATTAAGGAATCGTAAATATCAAAATTCTCAATGTCATTGTGTTTGGTACTTTGGTTATTGTCACAATCAAACTATTATTATATTTCTTTATATTTTGTTGTTAGTTATTACTAATGTTTTTATATTTTATTATTTTTAATTAAATTATATTATTTTAATATGACTAATTTGATCTCGAGTTGATCCCGGTCTGACCTACTGACCCTTAAACCACTATCTCAACCCGTTTAGGGTCTGATCTGATTTTTTTTCCCTTGGTTTCGTGCATGGTACTCTTTTGTTGTGGAAAATGATGCCAGAGAAAAGTTAATAATTATACATTTATAATATATGATCAGGGAGTTATGAGGAGATCAAAACCCTAAAGACAGGGTGAACATAAAATGGGTCTCCAAAAGTGATAGGCCTGAGCCCCGGAGGGGGAGGAAGATTGATCGCAACCAAATCCATAAACTTGAATACGTTGAAGCGGATATAAATTTGCAATTTGTGATATTTACAATTTGGTCCTCTAATGAATTGAAAATATCACCATGATCTTTAATTCCATGAAAATCGGCGGAACAAAAATGTCAAAAAAGCCTAATATGAAGATGTATTTTTCTGCAAATGATTTTACAAATTTTTTTAACTTTTTTTTAAAAAATCTGCGGTCAATAATCTATTTTTATTCGACATAAACAATGTTTATGTGAACGGAAAGATAATAAAATTCAAAATATACACACATAGAATAAAAATTTAAATGATCCTACTAAAATGCAAATTATTATCCTCAAATCCATTACTTATTAATTCAAGCATACCCACAACAGCCATTTTCACAGTGAAGCCCAGGTGAACAGTTGTTGCCACACTTGCCGCAGTGATTTTCGTTAAACAAAACGTCGGTGCAAGCTCCGTCGCAGCAGCGTTGACCTTGCCGGCATCTATGGCCGCACCGCCCACAGTTGTTCTTGTCTCCGAGAACGTTCCGGCAGTGCTTCTTGCAGCAGAAAAGCAATCCTCTTCCCTTGCTCGCAGAAACTCCATTGCAGATGTTAAAACCAGCAGTACTATCATCACAATGCATGCCTTTCTTTATGATTCTCCTCAAGAATCGACTTCTCGTTCCAATTCCAAGCGAAGAAGAAGAAGAAGGTTTGAGATCAAGAATGTAAATATCATCTTCATCATCTATGTCTTCTGTTTGGAAGGTCATTGCTTGGGAATGTTGGAGCAGAAGAAGAAGAGGAAGAATAATGGTTGTGAGCTTGAGGAAGCTGATGTTGTGAGCCATGTTTGTGAGTGTTAATTTGTGAGCTTTTGGGAGAAATTGGGGCTGATTTAAAGTGTGAGGTTTCGTATAAAAATATTCCATGTTCTTGGGGCAAGGCAAGATCTAACAGATTGAAGCATGAGATCATTAACGTGCGTGCATGGTTTTGTTGATGCATAATTTCCTCTCTAAATTCTCGGAAGATGTTATATATAATTAATTTATGATTCAATAATTAGCCTCAAAATTTCATTTTTAATTCACTTAAATAATTGAGAGAAAATTACTCAATTTTGTAATGTTCTGATTGATTTAACTTACAATGGTCGTAGAAATTTTGCCAGAACTCAACATATATAACTATACAAATAATATATTCTTATGATCCTTAATGAAAGGCTTATTTAACTAATTTCGTTATATTAAAAAAATTAGGTAAGTTAAGTAATTATAAAAAATATGACATGTTTTTTTTAAAATATCATAATCACCTTTCTTAATATCCTGTCCCTATTTTCTACTTAATTATAGTTGAAGGAGTATTAATAGCAAAAAATTTATAAACAAATAAATATAAAACATAGGTATTATATTTCAGACTAAAATTAACTCAATAATTAGATCATATATTAAAAAATTAGATGAGTATATATTGTGTGCTCCAAAAAACTATCTAATAGGATTTTTCTTTTTTTCTACATGAGCACACGCAACCATCGCCCTCACAACCCTACCATTTAAGTTGGTGCATTTGCAAAGGATTGAACGCGTGATCTTTGATTATGTTAGAACAATTTCTACCAATTGATCTAATAATTTGTTAAGAGCTTATAAATATTTTTATGTAATTCAAGAAAAAAAAAATATTTTCATGTATTTATTTTTTTTATTCATTTACGATTGAAAAGCTGCTTTTTGAAGACTCATGGTAACATTTCAAACAGGTCCTAAATGATTTGTTGAGAGCTTACACATGGGGGTTGGCCAAAAGGAAAAAGAAACAGGGGTGCTGAATTTAAGCGGGTTAATATTATTATGGTTGACCACGAAATGCAAATGTAGGTGCACGTGTAGAGGATATTCCTTCCCGGCGGCAACTGCGTTAGGGTCACTGGTAGGTTACGTCACCCGCCTCACAAAATCAGGGTCACCCATTATGGCTTCTACAAGTGTTGCAATCCCAGTGAGTCTTGCGTCAACGACAGGCTTCGTGTGGCGGATTCGATGAGACATTCTAGAGTGCCTACCTTTTAAATAAATAAAAATTCATGTTGTCCTCTTTTTTATATCAGGCCTTACTCCTCAGTGTCATGTCGGTAATTAGTTCGGGCCGAGGCTGTGATTTTCAGATTTTTGAAGGCCTGGCCCATTACACTCTGGCCCAAACCACCTGTTTAATTCATTGAAGATTTAACTTAGGAACTTTATATCCATCATTCATCCTCGGAAGACAAATCCAACGTCTATATTTGTTTGTCCAATTCAAATTTAAAATCCCTCCGCTCTCTTCATCTTCTTCCATTTTCCTTTTCGGCTTTAGTGGCTGCAATGGCTGCCACCAATGGTTTCCTCTCCACTCCCTCCAAAACCCCATCTGATAAATCGGCTTCGTTGTCCAGGAAGCATACCCACTCAAACTCTCTTGATTCTTCAGCTACTCGATCGGCCTCCAACTCCGATTTCAAGTCTCGATTTGAGGCATACAATCGGCTTCAGGCTGCCGCTGTGGCCTTCGGCGAGAAGCTTCCAATTCCCGAGATCGTTGCCCTTGGTGGCCAGTCTGATGGCAAGAGTTCTCTCCTTGAAGCGCTCCTTGGGTTCCGATTCAATGTGCGCGAGGTCGAGATGGGGACTCGCAGGCCCCTCATCCTCCAAATGGTTCACGATCCAACCGCCCTGGAACCTCGATGCCGTTTCCAGGTTTTGCGGTCTCTTCTCACTTCGGAGCTTTTGAAAATTTTCAAATATGTTGCGCTTAATTTTCTATCATGCGTTTATCGTTTATACGCTAGGAATCTGAATTCACAGTTTGAATTTTGCCAAGTTTACCATTTCTTCTCAACAGATTCTTCAGCGGTGTAACTTTGTATTAATAATGTGTTGTTCAAGAACCTGAGGTTTTAAATTGAAAACACAGGAGGAGGATTCAGAAGAGTATGGAAGCCCTGTCGTTTCGGCATCTGCTATTGCAGACATTATAAAGTCTCGAACAGACGCACTTTTGAAGAAAACTAAGACATCAGTATCTCCAAAACCGATTATAATGAGGGCAGAATATGCTCACTGCCCTAACCTTACTATTATCGATACCCCGGGCTTTGTTCTTAAAGTAAGTACTGCGAAAGAATTTATGAGAATAGAATGTTCGACACATATGAGCTTTGTTAGATGTCTAATGTTTTGCTTTAGTAAATGAGTAAATTTATTTGTCAGGCAAAGAAGGGAGAACCGGAGAACACACCTGATGAAATTCTTTCAATGGTGAAAGAATTGGCCAGTCCTCCCCATCGCATCCTCTTGTTCCTGCAGCAAAGCAGCGTGGAGTGGTGCTCATCCTTGTGGTTGGATGCGATTCGTGACATTGATCCAACATTTAGACGGACGGTGATTGTGGTCTCCAAATTTGATAATCGTCTTAAGGTAAAATAGGGTTACTCCCAATGTGTTCATATAAAGTCTGAATACAACTTGCAGTGCATGAGGCTGTTCTGGTTTAACTTCAAATTCAACTGTTTGTTGGACACTACTGGACGACTAATTTAGCATAAATAATAGATGATAGATGATAAATAATAAGCTAGGCTGGTAAAATTGAAAGGCCACTTTAATTGCTCTATGTCATACAAAAGAAAATCGTCGTATCCCACTGGCGGCAGTAGGCTATAGAATTAGGCATGGACACAAACTAATTTTATTTTGGTGTTGGTTATTGGAGTTAGCTTTCTATTGTATGCAGGAATTCAGTGATCGATGGGAAGTGGATCGTTACTTAAGTGCAAGCGGTTACCTGGGAGATAGTACTCGCCCTTTCTTTGTGGCCCTACCAAAAGATAGAGGAACTGTTTCAAACGATGAATTCCGCAGGCAGATTTCTCAGGTAGACTCAGAAGTTCTGCGTCATTTGCGTGAAGGCGTCAAAGGAGGTTTTGATGAAGAAAAGTTTAGACAATATATTGGTTTTGGCTGTCTGAGAGATTATTTGGAGGCTGAGCTTCAGAAGAAATACAAAGAAGCTGCACCAGCAACTCTAGCATTGCTTGAGCAGCGCTGCAGCGAAGTTACTTTTGAACTTGCAAGAATGGACTCGAAAATTCAGGCCACTTCAGATATTGCACATCTTAGGAAATCCGCTATGCTATATGCGGCTTCTATCAGCAATCATGTGGTGCGTAACAAGAGCCAAATTCGAAACTCATTTCTAAGCAAAAGGGCTTCATAATTAATAAGTTGGCATGTGATTCAAGTTAGTAACTATTTTGCTCACATTTATGTAGGGTGCATTGATTGACGGCGCAGCTGACCCTTGCCCTGAACAATGGGGGAAAACCACCTCGGAAGAGCAATCACAAAGTGGTATTGGGGTTTGGCCTGGGGTTATAGCAGATATAAAGCCTCCAAATGCTACCCTTCGTCTCTATGGAGGAGCTGCTTTTGAGAGGGTGATGCATGAATTTCGCTGTGCAGCATATTCCATTGAATGCCCCTCAGTGTCAAGGGAAAAGGTGTTGCGCCTTACCATGATCTTATTTGGTAAAATATGTCAATCCCACTTCTTTCAACTCAATTCTTTGGTATTCATCCAACAGGTTGCGAATATATTACTTGCTCATGCTGGGCGAGGAGGGGGAAGAGGTGTAACAGAGGCTGCTGCAGAGATTGCACGTGCTGCGGCTAAATCATGGCTTGCACCTCTTCTTGACACTGCTTGTGACAGGCTTGCTTTTGTTTTGGGAAGTTTATTTGATTTGGCTTTAGAAAGAAATCGCAGTCGTGACTCAGAATGTAAGTGAATCTCCATCTTGACTTTTTTTCTCCCTTTTCCTAACTTAATAGGTTCTCTATGTCCATCTTCAGCGCATTAAAGTAACCTCTTCTATTGTAGTTCTTAGTTTATTGGAATTTACAATCAATGTCATGGATATCATGTGAATTGTGTATCCTTTAATGATTAAAAAAGCCAAGCAAAGTTACTTTTTCCGTGCAGACGGGAGTGAAACAGGAAACATGGATGGTTATGTCGGCTTTCATGCTGCTCTAAGGCGTGCTTACAATCGGTTCATAAGGGATCTAGCTAAGCAGTGCAAGCAATTAGTTAGACACCACCTTGATTCAGTTACCAGTCCATACTCACAGGTCTGCTATGTTAATGACTTTCAACTATCTAATGGCCTAAATGCTACCTCTTTTAGGCAGGCTTCTGCTGCTTCCTTTTTTCTTGAGTTGAGTGATATAGAGTCAACTTCCCGCAATATAATGAGGGATCAAGAAAATATACCCCCAGAAAAGAATGGACAGGAAACTACACCTGGTAAAACTGCAGAAGCTAAAGAGGCTTTGCGAGAAAGCCAGATGACTGTACCTGAGACGCCATCTCCTGATCAGCCAGGTGATCCTGTCCACATTGGGGCTAAAAAAGATCTTGGAAATTGCAATGACTTTGGACCAAGAAAGAGAATGTCAAGAATGACAGGAAATAACAAAAATTCTGATAGTCTGAGATTGCAGAACGGTGGCCTTCTATTGGGAAGTGGGGATAAGTCAGGTTCAGCGTACTCAGAAATATGTTTATCAGCAGCACAGCATTTTGCACGTATACGTGAAGTGCTTGTTGAGAGAGGCGTGGCATCAACGTTAAATTCTGGATTTCTCACTCCGTGGTAAGCTTATTTGTCTTTTGTAGATCAACTCATCATAGCAGAATGTTATCATTATGAAACTCAAACAACCTACAGATTTTCTAGCTAGTAGTTTGAAGATGTCGAACGCCAAGTATTTTCCATGCAATGACTTCATTCAGTTGCGAAGTACTAACTGAAGCCTTGCGGTAGCTTATCATATTTGCTTAATTTTTATAAATGATTTTTATAAATAATAATGTAGTTTATTATTATTTTGTAACAGCGTTTTGTATGCAACAAAGGATCTCCTCTGTTTCTAAGTTAAAATGTGCTTAATGCAACTTAGAACCTCAAGTGTTTGTTATTTGTTATCTTAGTTCGAATAATACTTTCATTTATAATACAAATAGTCCTAAATCTGCGAAAAGAAGTATTCATTATCTCATGTATAAACCCTAAATTATAGAGATCAATAATAACTTGAAGTGATCTTCTTTCCCTATTTTGTTGTCTATAAGAATATACAAGAAAAATATTACACGTTTGTTTACTTTATGGTAGATTATATTCTTATATTACAAGTTATTTGTTCTATTTGGATGGAAACTTTGGTTAAGATCCCAAGTTTCCACATCGGTGATACTGTAGTCTGTAGCAGGTATCTTACACAGCGAATTTGCTGAGTGAACTAGAATAGATAATTTTTGAGCCAAATGGATTTTATGCCTAGTTTTATTCTTTCCTCCATTCAGATGATGACCTTGTGTTTTCTTTTGTGTTCTGTGCAGTCGGGAACGGCTTGTAGTGGCTCTTGGGTTAGATTTGTTTGCTGTGAATGATGAGAAATTCATGGACATGTTTGTGGCCCCTGGTGCCATAGATTCGCTGCAAAATGAACGAGATTCTCTTCTGAAGCGTCAAAAAATACTCCAATCTTGCTTGAATGAATTCAAAAATGTTGCTCGGGCCCTTTGATAGAGCTAATTTAATCCAGCTTCCCAAAACTCTGATTTCGGAGGCCCAGTTTTTCTGTCCATCTCTCGTCATATGCAAATTGTATTTTACTCACATCTAGTGAGAGAGAGAGGGGGGTTCATTTTGGGCTTCCTCAAAGCTTAAGATACACTATAATTTTGCTCTTAATGATTTTCCCTGGCTGGTCCTTTTCAGCGGTCTACAGAAATTAGCTCAATTTTTCATTCACGGTGGTTCACATTCATCTTTCAGGAAATGGAGCAACATGGGGACCAAAATACCCTACTGGATATGATTCCTGAATTAATTCAGGCAGATCTGATTAATAAAATTAATGTCAATATTCATACACTAACATGTACAAAGTTTACACGTTATTTAATGATTAGTTTGATGATTGGTCACAGACAGTTGTTCGCATTTTCTCTGTTAAATGCATGATGCATGATTTGAACCACAGGTGGATTCTCTCAAGTCGATGGTTTGGTTGGTATTATTTGATTTTATATCCAAACTATCTGCATTCATTGTCATTGAATTTGCAGATTAGGAAAGGTAACTAATTTGGGACCATTTTTTGACAAGAGACAAGGAAGGAATTGGGCTCAGGAGGGTTCTATACTTTTCTGAAATATGTTTGCGATTGTCAGTTTGTGAATGAATGCATTTTCATGCTAACAAATTGGATGCTTACAAGCTACCAATGTTTAATGCAGAGAAAGCCTCTCTTCACCAACATGTTCTGGTTACCAAATGCTCTTTTTGACCTTTCCTAAAGCTTCTCTTTATCTCCGACTTTTTTTTCCCTGGAAAAAAGATTAATTGCGTAAAATATTATTTCTAGAATTTGAAATTTCAATTTTAGTGTGAATTGTAAGCAGCCACTCTTCTCTTCTGACGGGTATTAAAACTAACAGGAAAAATGCTTGTGTAAAACATTAACTTTGTCAAAAATACAAATATTCATGATGAATTGAAATCCTATAGATGGTTTTGCTTGACTAGGGAAATGAGGGAAGTTGAACTCGCCTGAAAGTAAAACCGATTACACTTAGTTTACTAAAAGTTCAGAATTTTTGGACATTGAAGATTCAATTGGGAAAGTAGCCAAGTAAAACTATGGCACATGTTTTTCTTAGTATTTTATTTTATTTAACTCACCATTAATCTCCTTATTCCTGAATTATCTGCATCTTTCTTATGCATCATTTCCAAAATCTCTAAGCTTGATGCTTCCATCACATTTCTCTAGCTTCTTTCTGCAGCAAAGAGACAGGTACTTTGTGGGTGTAAAGATAACAAGGAGGTTTATGACCCAAAAATAATAATAATAAAAAGGTTTGTTTGCATCTCTGGCTTCTTCCTCATCAGGTTGGTCTAGTTTGCAGAAGATTTTAGGAAGACATAAGTGCTTCTTCTTCCTCAACAGTTGCAACATTTCATGTCTCTTAATACTTTTAACATGTCACTAGAGAATAATAATACAACTGCGGGCTTTTAGTGAACAGACTAAAAATAAATACACCGTTCTTTAATATAATATAATATAATTTGAGCTTCTTAAGCAAATCAATGATAAATTAGTTTTCCAAGAAGTATGATAAAATGAAGCAAATAAATTAGGCTTTCTTTCAAGGATATTTCAAATTTTTTAGTACATTTATTTTTTATTATTATGTTGATCTACACTATTAAAATCATTAGCTTATTCATATAAAAGACAAAATGACAATGAGCTGATCATGATGACCCTTTGTGCGAGGGGTTATAAATTTCAGCAAAGGGGTTTGGAGAAGAAGCTAAAGCAACTTTTAGAGAAAATAAGGTCACATAGCCCATTATTTAAAGGTCACGTAAGTAAGTCCAATGAAAAGAACACATGTCTTCTTATAGTGGAAATTAAAGCTTCTTTTTTTAAATAATTTCCTTAGATGTTACTACACATGTCATGATGAGAGAAGCACTACAAAGAGGGAAAAAAAAAATAAAAGGAAAAGACAAGATATAATATTAATAATGGAATCACTCTTTCAACATAATTCATTCATTCATACATGAGATGAGCCTTTGAAATGGCAATACCAAAGTCTAAGTGGTCCCTTTTTATCCCTTTCATCCTCTCTTTGTCCCACTTTTATGAGAGACCTATCCCAACATCTTATTATTGTAATTATTGTTATCCCATTCCTCACCATATTTCAATCCAATCATAGTCTTAATTAATGGTAACCCTAATTTAGGCTGCAATCACTCATGTTTAGCCATTTTGTTATATATACACTCTTTTTGCTAAGATACACGTTTCATCATCTATGGTCTTGTTAATGAAAAATGTTGATTCAACAAATATAAATAGCGACTCTGCAATTTAATACCAATTGATGCAGATGTTGTCGAATTTAAACTTGATTTTTTTAAAAAAAAAAAACAGCTCATCAAGTCCTTCTTTTCTCTTTTCATATATTTGAATATTAGCTTATATATTAGCTATATATTAGAGATTTTTTTTTTTTGAAGATGAGTGACCATATAATTTTGTATTCGGGAAAAAATACAAAATAATAATCTTTATGACCAATACAATAAATAATATCGAGTAATAAGAATAGAAACGTAATAATATTAGGGTATGCCCAGTAGATTTTGTTTGTCTCGGTACCAAATATATTAATCTAAAATGGAATTAATATTTTCAAAGAAGAAAAGCTATCACTCAGAGGCAACACCGATGTCAAAAATAAAGCTTCTTTATCTTGCATCCATTTATTTTTTTATTTACTTTTTGTATTCATCACTACTCTTTTAAATGCTAAATGTTTAAATCAAATAGAAAATAGAGACAAACAAACAGCAGCAAGATTTTGCTTCAAGATGCCTTTGTATTCTAGTTCTTCCTCTAAAATACAAATGCTATTATTTAATAGTAGAGATAAAGTCACTTTGAATACGATATGAATTTAGAGGCAGTATTTTTTTTATTTTCTAGAGAATGACTTGTATAATTTTTATAACAATAGAGAAGCAGGATTTACAGAATGACAGAGTATTTAATTAACTCGATATATTGTCTCTAAGGTACTTAAGGACAGATTTTTTTAGTTCTTGAGTAGGTATAAATAAGTATAACTCATTTTGATTTGTGCACAATATATTTTCAGTTATACGCAAATGTTTTTTCGTTTTGCACATAGTTACCAGAAAAAGAGTTGCACCCACTAAAAGTAGTAGGTTTTCCCTTAAAACCTTAAACAAATTTTATAATGAGCGATTTTTCAGCAATCAAATTACTTAAAGTCTATATATAATAGAGTGAAATTACGTATGATCATGAACACATCTTTTTATTTTCATTTTTATATTTTAAAGTTCGTGCTTCAGAGCGTAAATTTCAAGCTTTCTTTCTTTCTTTTTTTTTTAAAACATTTTTAGTTCAAATGTAACACATGTTTCACAATTTTTTTTTTTTGATAACATTAACCAAATTAAGACTTTCATATTGGGAGATGTATAATTATGTGGATTCTTGGTGGATCCCAATTAATGCCGAATATAGCAAATATTAATATTCAATAATGAGAAATGTTTTTTAAGAAAAAGCCAAAGAAGTTGCAAAGCATCACATATATACGGTATCAGAACCCATTCCCTCTCTAATATAGGGTAATTTATCATAATTAAAGTAATAATTATATTAATTTATTTAGCCTTCTTAAATAATTGGATTAGATATCGTGGCCTCGTTTCGTATTATTCGTAATTCATAATTACTGTTACTTGTTATAAAAATTCAGGCCTTTTTTGTTATAGAAAAGGATTTTTAATTGAATGGAAATGAATTGTAGTGTGGTAGACTCGTCTTTGGGCACGCATACTCAACATCCATCCCCCCCCAAATTTTGAGTCAAAGACAAAATGATATACCTCCAGCTTTTTAATATATGACTTAATTGTTAAGTTAATTTTGGGTTTAAATATAAGACTTGTTTCTTATATTTATCAGTTTCTTCTAAATTAACTATATGGATACTCTATCAACTATAATCAAGTGAGGGAGAGGAAAAGGATATCAAGAAAGATGATTATAGTGTTTTAGAAAAAACATGTCATATTTCTTATAATTAACTAACTTACGTAACTTTCTTAATCTAATCAAATTAGTTAAATAAGTCTTATATTAAGGATCGAAGGAGTATTAAGCAAATATGAGTTTTACAGATTACATACATTTTTGCCCCTTGATTTTATTGGCCAATAACACTTTTTCTTTCTTACTTTAAATATCTTCTTTCATTAGTTTCTCTATCTTTCATTTTTGTTACCTTTAATTTCTTTACACATACTACCTTCGATTCTTAATATAAGACTCAATTCACTAGTTTTAAAAAATTAAAAAAACTTAAAAATTATTTAATTATAACATCTGTTATATGATTTTTTTTTTTACAATACTTATATGTATCATTATATTATATATTTCTATAGAAGCCCAACAATTTAGTTTTAAAAAAAACGATAAATATAACATTTTAAAATAATTTATTTAATTCTTTTAATCTCTCCAAATTAGTTAAGGTGTTATATTAAGGATTGAAAGTAGAGGTGAGCAAAACCGAACCGTAACCGAAAACCGAACCGAACCGAATTTAATTTCAGTTTTTCAGTTCGGTTATTTCGGTTTTCGGTTATATATTCGGTTTTTATTTTTTAAACAATTCGATTTCGGTGTTCGGTTCGGTTAGTAGAAAAAATATATTATATATTTATATTTATTAACCGAAATAAATATATTATATATGTGTGTTCGGTTCGAATAACCGAAATAAATATATTATATATTTATATTTAATAAATATTATTATAATAAATATATATGTGGGTATATGTGAATTTTTTAAATATATTTATATTCAACAAATATGATTACAATAAATATTATTATAATAAATCACATTGAATGATGAAATATTTATTAATTAATGGTTATAATTGTGTTTTATTATTATTTTTAATTTAAAATTATTTTTCATATTTATATATTTCGGTTAATCGGTTAACCGAACCGAAATTTTCGGTTTCGGTTAGTTCGGTTATTCGGTTTCGGTTCGGTGTTTAAAATTTACTCTATTCGGTTATTCGGTTAATTCGGTTATCACCGATAACCGAACTGAAAAACCGAATGTTCACCCCTGATTGAAAGTAGTAATACGGTAAAAGTATTAACCTCGCTAAGTAACTTTTGAATATTGATCGCATTATGAACATTGATATTTCATTAAAAAGAAAGGCAACGAAGGTATCATAAAAAGTTTTGAATCAAAGCATATCCACGAGGCATATTTAGGTTAAACCATCGAACATGGATAAATAGTAACTAAGACTTCTCTTTTGGGAACAAAAGATCTTTGAGAAAAGATAACTATATATATGTATATAGCACCCTAATTTCAAACAAATTATAGCCAAAGCATCTCATAATTATATATATGCTTCAACATATTATATTTTGTCTATGATGGAGTTCCATTATGGCATTGTTGAAATCTACAGCTTGCGTAGGGCCATTAAGTTTGACTAAAACACATTAGTTTGCAATTACATGAAAGATCAAAAGAAGTTGGATTCCAACCGCATAAAGATCATTCATTTAATTAACAATAGTGGAATTAATCAGTTAACAAATCTTTAACCTATTTATGTGCGCCCTTCTTCGTGATTAATTAACTAAATATTGCAGTATATATTGCTTAATTCTTCAATATTGTGAGGGAGATTAATTAATTTCTGTGATGTGAAATATTAGATGAGCTTACCAAGGACGAAAGAAGATAAAATAATTAAATCAAATAAGTCTCTTCTTTTAACTTTATGTTAATCACAATGCCCCAAATCATATATCTATACCAATTAATTAATTGAGTTGATTACCCACCAAGAAGTTTTGTTCGTTAATAAGTTGCTCTCTTGTTCTCATCCCTCTTCATTTCTTTGTCTGCCAAGCATTTACAAACCCAAAAGTAATCCGCAGCTTACAAGAACACAACTTTTCTAGAATTTATCTTGATAAGAAATTATAATGATTAATGACCAATCTAATTTCGCCTCATCATTTTTGGTTAGTTGATTAATTATTCCACTAATTAATAATCCCTCTAGTCCTTATTATAAGTTTCAAATGATTAATTTGCTTATAACAAAAAATCAGTTAAAAGTGAAAATATACATTTATTTTCAAATATGCCCTTATAAAAATGAGGAAAAAGGTAAAAAAAAAATGTATAGGAAAATATGATCAAAAAGCACAAAAGAGAGAGAATAAATAATTAATGGCAAAGTTGAAAAAAAAAACAGATTAAATTTAAGATAAATCCAAATTATAGCTTGTAGAATAGATCACATCTCTTTCTAATTTTGAAGTTTATAAATAGGACTCGAGGCAGTATAATTAACCATGCTTTGGGTCCACCTATTAGATTTGAAAATAAAGATAGCACATATATATATATATATATATATCTCATTTTTCCCATCTATCAAACTTAAATCTGAGATCTTGCATAATAGAGAACAAGTGTGTTGAGACACCTTAACCTTTCTGATATCTACAAATAATCAAATTAAATTTCACATTGTTTGAATCTCAAGTAAAGCCTACCAATTCACCTGACCTCCCTTTGTTATAGCTTTTGTTATTTTATGTCCGAGGTTTAGGTAATCCATTTTATTTATTCAATTTGATAAGATAGAATAACAAAAGTAAAGTTAATTATCTTTTCTTCTCTTTTTAGGGATGATATATACGATTAGTCAGTTTTTGCCAATAGCATATTGGAGAACTTTTGTGAAAAATTGCAAATAGTTCAACACAGTGAAGATTGATATACTTTAATTCGTTTCATTGCATGCATGCAGACATGTCTACAAAGTTCAAGTGCTCCTTTCGGTCTCATAAATTTAACAAATCAGTATGGTTTGACAAATTTAAACAAAGTACAGGCAAATGTTGGTAAGTATGGGTATTTTAAGTAATTTTATACTGTGAAAATAAATCTGTGAGGGGAGTTTTGTTCTATAAAATTTTTTTAAAAAAAACCACCTTTTTGCAGGCTTGCCGAACACCCACACCTGGCTTGATCATCTTATTTTAAGCATATATGAAGTGTGTATTGTCAAATGTTGATTATTGGAAGTTGGCCAAAATATATTATATTAAAAAATATCAATGATTAATAAACTTGTTACTGCTCCCAATCATGAGTGTCCAACAAGATCAAAAGAAAAATTAAATAAAAGAAAAGACATTTCGTGGGATTAATTAATATACTTATAATAAGACTTGAGACTTGAAGACATCGCATACGAGAATTGCTGTCACCTTCATATTACCACATTAATTAATATACTCCTCCGGTCCTTAATATAAGACCCATTTAACTAATTTGATTAGATTAAGGAAGTTAGGTAAATTGGTTAATTATAAGAAAAGTGACACATTTTTCCTAAAACACCATAATCATCTTTCTTAATACCTCATCTCCCTCTTCTATTTGATTATGGTTGAGAGAGTATCCATAGGGGTAGTTTAGAGAAAATTGATAAATATGAGAAATGGGTCTTATATTTAGAACCAAACCCAACTCAACAATTGGGTCCTATATTAAGGACCGGAGGAGTATATTAATATCATCCATGCGCTCCTCAACTAATCTTCAAAACCTACTCATTTCCCACTCCATCGTTGGACTCAATATCCTCCCTCCCTCACCTACTTAATTATAGTTGATGGAGTATCTATAGGGGTAATTTAGAAAAATTAGTAAATATGAGAAATAGGTTTTATATTAAGATCAAAATTAAATTAATAATTAGGTCTGATATTAAAGACCGGAAAAATATATTAGTATCACCCATCGGCTTCTCAAATAATCTTCAAAACCTACTCATTTCCCACTCCATCGTTGGACTCAATATTGCATCTCTCTCTCTCTTTCTCTCTCTCTAGTTTCCCACTCTTGATAATCCTCCTTCATCCAAAAAGGAAAACAAAACTCATGATTGTTTACATATGTCCCGATAAATTTGCACGTTGTTATTCTTTGATCATAACTCATGCTTTTATTATCTGTAGAGACTTTGAACTCACAATCTTATGTTATTGAGAAAGATTTAAGAGGGGCGTTTGGTGTTATTGGACTACACGGCCCCGACATACTCTCTCCCGTATTCCTCTCTCTATACACTGATAATTTCCAAGTAACCATAGTTTTAGGGTTTGAATGGATGCCATTGGCTTTACATGGAACGTGTAACTAGAGACCGCATATACGGGCGACGACTTGTGGATCGGTGGGACTCCTCGTCATTAGTTCAAGTTATTTTAGTTTATAATTCATGATTGGACATTGTTAACTTAGTGACTCCTCAATAATATTTATTGTTCTTTTCACCACTTCACTCTCGAATCTAGCTAGTTATAACACTATGGTGATCTTTTCACCCCAGAAAAAACTTTGAATTTTTAAATATTTTTGGTAATCTCAATTTATTTATAAAATATAAAAGTCATACTATTCCTGTTGTAAGCGGTATTAATTAATCACTTCATTGTTAAAGTTGTGTATAATGCATGCTGCCTTTATTCTCCTACTAATTAATCTCTAATATTATATAAAGAAATGATTCTCCTTATTAGAAAATGCATATTTTATAATAAAGAAATGAAAATAAATGATAAAATTAAGAACATTGCATAACGAACAAAGTACTCCTTTGGTCCTTAATGTAGGACCTAATTAAGGAGATGATGTTAGTTCTATATATAAGACTTATTTTATATGTTTATCATTTTTTTTAAATTAACCTTATTAATATTTTCGTAACAATAATCAAGTAGGAGAAAGAGGAAGAAAATTAAGAAAGATGCTTAGCTTAAAATGTTTTATGAAAAAACATATTATATTAATTAATTTAACTAATATTTTTAATATATTATTAGGTGTTACATCAAACATCGGAGGAGCTCTAAATGTACATGAAACTGAATTATATACAATGGATAACTTTTTTTTTTGTTGCCCACTCAGTTCACCAGAGTTTTTGCTCCGACTACATTTGGATAACTTTTTTTATTAACATATAAAATTGCCGAAAGATAATATATTTTTTGAAATGGATTCCCTTTTCTTTATTACTTTTTGAAATATTATTAAAAAGTTTGTGAAGGAAATGTGAAAGCTAAGTCATACTTAGACAAATGGACAGTGAAGACGAAATTGCATCTATATAAAATGAGAATGCAACTTTGAATCCGATAAGCGCATGATTTTCTGCACTCTCGTCTTTTGGAACGGACTGATTCATTTGCACTATTATGAGACACAAATTAATTGATTAATTATGATTATCCTTTTGATTTAATTAATGAAACACATATCAATTAGTGCTAATGTGTGGAGTTAAGAGTGCTTTCTTTTTATTCACTATATTTTTTTTCCAAAAAAAAGTGGCATAGGTTTGCCATTTTGCACTCCGAGCTCCAGGAACAATTAGTCATTATACTATGGAGGAAAAATATTAAAAATATTTCCGGTTATAAAAATACGTGTGCTGTTGATAATTTAGTAAAACTGATTTTTCGTTCGTTCGAGAAATATTTATTAGACCTGCTTCTTATATTCATATATGTTTGAAAAATTAAAGCATGAGTTGTATTAATTATATGAATAATGTGAATTGTGCGCGCGCACACATTAACCTATTGATATCATGTGTATGTGTTCTTACTGAGTAACAAGTTAGAAGATCTTGCTTGTTTTTCTTTGATCTAAAATACTCAGCTTTTATATTTAATTAGGTAAAAATAATAATATAATAAAACTAAGGAAAAGTGGGTGAAATATAAAAAGAATTCAATATAATTCATTTTCTTTGAAGTATAATTCTCAAATTCAAATGATCCAGTTGTAAATTATATCATTCTCAAATTCATTTCCTCGATTGTTTTCAGGACCAAATTTATCTTAATTAATTAAATTAGCACAATTTGGGCTAGTTCATAATTTTTCTGAGCATTTTTTAAAAATAAAAAGGAATAACAAAATAGAAAGGATGAAAAAAACTCAAAAAAATGAATAACAAAATATAATTAAAATTTACTCCATCAGTCCTTTTTATAAGAGTCTGAAATTTCAAATTGCCTTGGTCTTTTTTATAAGAGCTCACTTATAGTTGTTTGAACATCTAACGCGTATTTATCATTTTTGCCCCTAATTAATTTTACATATTACATTAATTAAAAAGTTGACAAGTTGCTATGCTACATTTTTTTTATATTTTCTCTCTTATTTGCCCCTTACAAATAAGATTATGTTTGAAAAAAAGTTATTTCTTACATATTTATTATTTTTAATTAATTTTAATTTTTTTTGAAACTGTATAATTTAGTTATCAAACTCTTGGGTGGCGTTTTCCCGGTTTCCCCTTTTCCTTTCTTTCCCTTTCCGACGCAGCTTCTCTCCCTTTCTCTTACCATCCGCTGCCCTCCTTTACCTTTGATACTGCGCCGTTTTGAGTGAAAGCAAGGGAGGGTGAAGGCTTTTTTTTAATTTTAAAAAAAAATCTAATAGCTTAAAATATTTTTTTCAGTGTCATTTCCTATCCTAAATTAATTGTTAATACACTCAACAAGGTAAAATACTACCTCCAGTCCTAATTATAAGAGCCAATTGACTAATTTGAGGAGATTAAAGAAGTAAGTTGGGTTAGTTATTTGTCCTAAATAGGTGTTGTCTTTCCTAAAATATCCTTACTAATCAAGTATATTGATTAAAACTATAATTATTAGAAGGACTATCTTGGAAAAAATTGAATAAATATGAGAAATACAGTAGATTGGGGTCTTATATTTAGAACCAAAATAAAAGTCAAACAGGGTCTTATATTAAGAATCGAAGGTAATAATTTTTTAGTAGCACCTAATATTTAACACCCAGCATTCTAAGATATTTCTTAACAGCACTTAGTATTGTAAAATAATTTTTGGTCCACTTAGAAGGCTAAAATATTTTTTTTCAATAACACCTATGCACATCCAATATGCTGGGATATTTTTTTAGTAGCACCAAGTAGCTTGTGCTAAATTTTAGTGACCATAAGATATTATATGACAAATTACTTCAAGATACTAAATGTTATTTAAAAATATTTTTGGGTGTTGGATATATTAAAAATTAATTTATGATATTGAGTGTTATTAGAGAAATACTTTGACATGATGGGTATTACTAAAAAAAATTTGGGATACTGGATCTATTAAAAAATATTTTAGGATACTGAGTTAGATATTAAGTACTATTAGAAAAATATTTTAGAACGGTAAGGGTATTGAGAATTTATTTAGGATACTTAATAATACTAAAAATATATTTTAGAGTACTGAATTTTTTTTTTTTTTAAATAGAAAAGCACTCACTCTGTCGTTTTTCACTCAAAACGCCGCGGCTTTGAGGGTAGCGGACGGCAGCAGCGGATGGTAAGGGAAAAGGAGAGAAGCCGCGTCCTTTTCTTTGAAGGAGTGGGTTTGTCATTTTGTGAAACCTGCCCGTCTGGGTAATCTGGAGGGAGAGTTGGGTCGTCATATAATTGATGCGTGGACGACACGCTCCCTAGAGAAAAGTGCACAAACAAAGAAATAGATTTACCAAGTATAGGAATGTTAACGTGAGAATGTGCCGTCTCCAATCTCATCAACCAAAGTACTCAAGTCAAACCTACCTCATGCCCTCTTGATTTTTAAAAAAATTACATAAACATTTTAAATAAAAAAAACTAAATATGAATCATTTTTAAAATCTTATTTAATATTAATAGCCTAAGGGTTTATAAATATAAAAATTTGACTTGTGATCAAGGAGATCTAGTTGTATTTAACTTCCTTACTTATGACATATGTGTAATTTTCTCATTTAATTTTTTAATATTTTTATTAAAAGAATCATAATGACAAAGCAGCCAAATTATAATATGGCTGAAAAGAGAAGTCCATACAGCAACACACACCAAACGCCCCCGATTGAAAAAAGTTAGCAAGACATAATATAGGAAACTTTAAATAAATTAAATGATAAGCCAAAAAAATACATTCCTAACAAAGTTGTTGACTTGGTCAACCTATATCAGTCGTTAATAGTTTAATTGTTAAATTGTTCCGCATATTGTGTGTTCTTATAATTAATCCCAACATATTATTTATAATTCTAAATTTCTCAATTGAACCAAACAAATCGATAAAAACAGTTAAAATTAATAGACATTCTTAATTTTATATTAAAAAAATCATCAGGTCATTGCAAAATTACTCCTCATTATTAAAGTCTAATAAACCTCTATCATATGGATCAAATATTAAAATTTTCATAATTTTAATGAAATACTAGAATTTAGAAGTGTGATGTAAAATTATAAATGCCACCAGAATAGCATATAACCACGGTTAATCCAAAAACGAAAAAACACAAATGTAAAAAAATAAAAAAGAAATGTGGGGAAGAGAAGAGTATAAAGAAAGAGAAAGGCAGTAGGAAACAAAATAGGGGCCAATAAGCAACCCTCCCTCCTTGGCTCCTTCCTTCCTTCTTCACTACACTCTCTTGTTTCCGCTCAAGCCTTCTCTTTCACTCTTTGCTCTGCCACTTTCCATATCTCTTCTCCGAACTCCACCTTTTTCCTCTCTGCAACTCTCTCTCTCTCTCTCTCTCTCTCTCTCTCTGTGTTTAGGTTTCCATCAATGGAAATCAGCCCTAAACCTCATGACCCACAGAATCCTTCTCCGCTTCTCTCTCCCACCTCTCCACCTCTCACCTCCAGAAACATCCCCAGATCTGATTCCCACCCTTACCCCACCACTTTCGTCCAGGCTGACACTTCCTCCTTTAAGCACGTCGTTCAAATGCTCACCGGCTCCCCCGATTCCCCTAAACCCCCACTTTCCGATTCCCTTCCTCCTCCTCCGCCTCCTCCTTCTTCCAAGAGCTTCACTATCCCGCCGGTGAAGACGCCGCCCAAGAAACAGGGTTTCAAGCTCTACGAGAGGAGGAACAACCTTAAGAACAGTCTCATGATCAACACCTTCACCACCAATTTCCCTCCCAATTCTGGGCTTTCACCTCGCAAGCCGGAGATTCTGTCGCCCAGTTTGCTTGATTTCCCTTCGCTCTCTCTCAGTCCCGTGACGCCGTTGAACGACGACGACAGGACCGACCCCTTTGAGAAGTCGTCGTCGTCGCCTCTCCTGACGATGACGACGACGAACTCGCTGTCGTCGTCAGGGGAGGAGGAGAGGGCGATCGCGGAGAAAGGGTTTTATTTGCACCCCTCGCCCTTGAACACTCCCAGGGACTCCGAGCCCCGGCTTCTGCCTCTGTTTCCGGTGACATCACCCCGAGTCTCCGAGTCGGAGTCTCCTCCGTGAAGCTATGATGATTTTGTTGCTCATTTACAGAATAATTCGCGAGGTTTCTGACTTGTAGGTACAAAACCAGATGGTGAAATTCTAGTTTATTTCTTCCATGAAATGGCACAGCTCTCTGCTTCTTCTTCTTCGTGATTCCCCTGGTTTTCGTATCTTCTTCATCAAAATATCATTTTTTTACGGAAAAAAAAAATCTCTCTATCAGATGAATTTCATCGAGTCACTTTTTGGGATCCTTTTTGTCTTCGTAAGTCCTGACACAAATGACTCTTCATGTTTTTTGTCTTCGAAATATCAGAAAACAGAGGAAACAAACCATGAAGCTCGATGACATTTCGAATTGTACTAGAATACTGCATGTTTTTTCCCTGCTGTAATAGGTGTCATGTCTCATAGTACAACATCTCGTAGATTGTTTGTGTCATGTCTATCCCAGGAAAAAAAATGAAGATTGGGATAGGGAAAATGGGATGTTTTTGGGACACATTTTAATGAAGGAAAACAGTATCTATAAGGAAGACGTTGACAGAGATCCACAGAGGAGGAAGATGAAGTTTTCTTCTGCAGCTAGCTTTAGTCTAAGATATCTGTTTTGTTTCTTCATCTTTCATTTTGACTCCTATTGGAATTTTTGGAAGAAAGGCCAGATCAGATAGATTTGTCTGTATCAAATTCTAAAAAAATCTCCCTCGGATCAAGTGAACCAGAAGTTTTCTTTTTGTCATTTTCTTTTTCTCCTCCTGCTCTCGTGTTTCAAAGATGTGGATAGATATGTAGAAATTTGAGTTTAAAGAGAAGATCAATAATTAGGGCCAAAAAAAAAAAAAGGAATAATGGAAAGCTTGGATTTTTCTCCATCCCCATTTAAAATTTCTTATGGTTTTTGGATTTTGAGCTTAGGATTAGCTTAAAGTCACTGTGATTTCAAATTGCAGTTAGAATAGCATGAAAATTGAAAATCGGAACAAAGTTGCAGGATCCCCCATAGGGAAGTGGCCATTGTAATTATCGTGCATAATTTAAGATTATGATACTTAGGCAGTCATTATTGATGTTTATCTCTTCTCTTGTTAATTAATTCGTTATTAATTATTATATATCACTTTCACATATGGTTGAGTCAAGCAGCATTGACAAACGGAGGAAATGCTAAAAATGAAGAGAGAAAAAGTGGGGCTTTGGTTAAAATTAGAATCACTGCGGTTAAGGAAAGTAAGATTAAAAAACAAAAACAACGTATGAAAATTTGAAAAGCAGAGAAAATGTGAGCACTTTTTTGGGGATTTTAGGCTTTGTTTTGTCATATAGGTACAGGTAGGTTGGACCTGACTGTTTAGTATATTGGAAAATAACCACCAAGTCCTTTTCTTCTTTCTTGATGGAAAAGAGGTTGAGAACACCTTAAATTAAATTAAAAAGCCAATTGAAAATTGATCCCAAGTACATCAATATAAACAAAATCCCTTTTATAGTAGAGAACAACATTATGAACTCTAAGGACAAATCTGAAGCAAACATCCCAAGAATGAAATTTTGGATTTTTAATGAAGACTGATCTTGATTGATTTTCATAAGTGTTATATAAATTAATCCAATGAATAATATCAGCAGCAATCTCATCGTGCAGATTTGAAAAATCATTCATATCAAGCTTAATCCACTAAGCCCCTTTCTTTCCCTTATTTTCTTTGCAACTGGTTTTTTGGCTAAATTTTTTTGGCAACATAAGCATATTGTATAAATAAATTTCCTTTTATTGAAAATGTGAGTAAATTATAAGAACTTTTTATCATTTGTTGTAAGCGTTTTATGATTTCTGCACTACGGTTTGTTTTTTTCCTCCCTCTTGAAACAAGCTACTACCTTCGGCCTTTAATATAAGAGTTAGTTTGATTTTTAATTTGATTTTTAATTTAATTCTAAATATAATACTTCAATTCACTTTATCTTTTATATTTATCTATTTTTTTAAAATAGTCCTTATAGTAGTTACACATATTAAAAGTTTTATTAAATAGTACTCCTTCGGTTCTTAATATAAGACCCATTTAACTAATTTGATTAGATTAAGAAAGTTAAGTAAGTTAGTTAATTATAAGAAATGTGACACACTTTTCCTAAAACACTATAATCATCTTTCTTAATACCTATCTCCCTCTTTTACTTGATTATAGTTGAGGGAATATCCATAGGGGTAATTTAGAGAAAATTGATAAATATAAGAAATGATTCTTATATTTAGAATCAAAACTATCTTATATTTAGAATTAAAACTAATTCAACAATTGTGTCTTATATTAAGGACCGGAGGAGTAACTTTAACTAATACACATAATTAGAAAACACAACACATATTTGTTACAAATAACTAACTAAATCAATCTCCTTAATCTCTTCAAATTAGTCAATTAGGTCTTATATTAAGTATTGGAGATAGTATGTTTGACTTTGGTTTTTGGTTTCCACCGAAGACTTTGTATTTGTTTTTTTATCAACTAAAAAACTCCTATATTTTCATGAAGGGCATTTTTGGTCAACCAGTCTTAAGTTAGCCTAAAACGTACATATGTAGTATAAACTAAATTGCGGACAATTGTAGGCCTGTGCTTTGCGCCCAATCAAAAAATGAGCTACACAAGTAGTTTGACTTCCTATAGTTTTATATCATGCATATTGATTACTATACTTCATCTCTAATTTTAAAATATGTAACTTTTGGATTATATGATTATGTTCAAATACGTACGGTAGAAATTAGCAAAGGAGAGAAGGAGGACTATAGTTCAGTCAAAAGAAAGTCCTTTGCCAGAAAAAATTTGTAAATTTGAACTGAAAGTATAATCCCAGATTTCTGTTAAAATAATTTCTATATAGTTTTTTTTAAAAAATTATAAACTTTTCGGTCCAATAATTAATGTGATATATACTGTTTCTTCAGAACAGGGTTTCTAACTCCCTCTTCTTGACAAACGGAGAAATTAATTGGGAAGGTTTGAAAAGTCACCAAGTTGGAAGCAAGGACCACACACTTCACAAGTTAGGGAACAACAAAGGAAAAAAACTAGACCGAACTAGCCAATTTAACTAGAAAACTGGTGAATTGGTCTGCAGTCCGTTCTGGTTTAATTGGTGGACTAGTGGTTAATTGAACCAGTAGAAAACCACTTTAACTGGTGAAAACCGCTATTAAACTGGGTAACCCCCAGTTTGATGGGTTACCCAGTTTGATTCTTTTTTTTTTTTTTTGCATCCCAAAAAGCCCAAAACGACATCCTTTATTTTAATCAAAAAAATTTAAAAAACCTTCTTCAATGTACTCCCCTCCATCTACTTATCGCGAGGGCAAAAAATCTTTTAGTAGACCCTCATGTTAAAAAGCTGTACAAAAACTAGACCCTTGTAAGTATTATATTCATGGTTATTCACTAATTCTATATAATATTGGATACTATATATATTTTATTATGTAGATGAATAATGGACATATTATGGTTGTTCAGTTCAAGAATTGCAGCATGTTGCAATGCATATTCCTAGTCAAACTTTTGCTTCTTCTGGTTGTGAGAGGAATTGGAACTTATTTGAAAGAATTCATACAAAAAAAAAAAGATTAGAACACAAAAGGCTGAATGATTTAGTTTTCACCAACTATAATCTGCAATTGAAACATAAGTAATCTTGAAAATAGTGAATATTTTTTTTCTATTTTAATTTATTTCTATTTAATTGAAATTTTATTTGTCATTAAAGGAGTACATTGAAGAAGAGCAAAAGTTATGATCTAATTGACTATGAAAACATTGATATGGTAGATTTTTAGGTGGCTGAAGAAGATCTCATTTCAGAGTTTGATGATGGAAATATGGCTACGATTGAAAGTGTTCTTAACAATGAGGGCATTGCAAATTCAACTCTTGAGAGGGATAATGATGGTCTATATATACTCCTCCAGTCCTTGATATAGGATCTAATTATTTGGTTAATTTTGGTCATAAATATAAGACATACCTCTCATATTTATCAATTTTTTCTCAATTACCCCTATAGATACTCCCTCAACCATAACCAAGTAGAAGAGGGAGGGGGATATTAAGGAAGATGATTATATTATTTTTGAAAAAACATGTCATATTTATAATTAACTAACTTACCTAACTTCTTTAATCTAATCAAATTAGTTAAATAGATCTTATATTAAGGAGCAAAAGAGTACAATTAAGACTCTATTCTTATACAAATATATAATTATTTGCATAATCATTAATATTAATTATTGTCTTATATAAATGATGAAGATATGAACATTACTGATCCTCCACCTTCACACGATGATGTTGTTGCTCTTGCTTTTCCTCATCCAGCTGTTGATATATCAATCCATGCCAATGATCTTAGTGATGATTTTAATTTTCTATAATGAAAATATACATTTTATTAATGTTTATTTGGTACAATTAAACATATAAACTACTTTTGTAGCTTCTTATATTTTGTTAGGGATTATTATTTGTGACTTTTATTTTATTTTAATATTGTGAATTATATTATATTATTTTAATATGGTTGGTCTGACCAATAATCCTTGACCCACTACCTCAACAAGTTTAATTCCTAATCCAGTTTTTTTGTTTCTTGAAGAACAAAGATAACTTCAAACCAACTTTAAATACCTTATCATCATTCATCAATGATCAAAAGTCAAAGCCGCCCGTCCTAAATAAGTAGTATAATCTGATTAGCTTGTAACGTTAACTGAAAATTGTAAACTTGTGATATGTCAACGACAAGTTGCTCCAAAAACAGCACCACCCGCCAAGCTTAGACGAGATTTCAGGCCTGAAAAGCCATAAGCTTAATATTTCATGCATATGCAGCCTCTTAATGGTTTATACGCGTACTGATTTCATGTGGTTTTGTTGTCATTTATATATGTCTAAATTAAAGTAATGAAAACTTAAATCTTCTATGATTGGCGTGGGCAGTGGGCTTGATCATGTCCCGCCGTGGAAGACAGTCTATAAACTGTAAACCTCAATTGACCAAACTCTCTGTCAGTTTTGGGAAAGTGAACGTTATGAAGTATACATCTATGGTGGTTGCGGCACATTTAACATATTTACACAATCACTTTAACTACTACTCTCATATCTCCAAGAAGGAATTGATTGTCCTGAATCCATGATTTTCCGGAAGAGGTCCATTTCCAGGTCGAATAGAAATCATCACCTCCAATCCTGAAACATGCACATAACAAATTCATTTGCAGAAAAAAGGAACAGTTCTTACTTGGCCATATAGCCGCACGGCTGACAAAAGCATGCATTTCTCAGATCTGTGTGTGTGTGTGGGGGTGGGTGGGTCTACCTTCTAGATATTCATGTCAAAAGCAACAGCGGAGCTAGGATCTTATCGTAAAGGGCACCGAGAATGAAAAGCATTTATGGTATAGGGTTCGTATAATTTTCTAGGGAAGTGGAAATTTGTAACATCTATGATACTAAAAAAAGGTAAAATCTTGGGGTGGTCATGGCCCTACCTAACTCGCCTCCCTCCATCACCGGTTAGAAGTAGTAAAAAAGTGTTCTCAACGTATTTAGATGTTTATTTATCTGATGTTTCCTCGATCAGAGATGCAAATTACAGTATTTCGTAATGTTATTATTCACATTTAAACAAAAGCATTTGCCGTTTAATTTTTTGGGATCTTTGCACATTGATTTGCCAACTGAAGAAAGGAGTTACTCAGAAGTAAAGACAAAAGCTAGTTTGCACTAGTTCTATATGAATTGGTTTTGGTTCCCCCCCCCCTATGGGCTTCATTCGGGAAGTCAGTCATTCAGATGCTATATAACATAGAGAAAAAAGAAAAAGACACAGTGCCGAAACTGTAAGATTTGGCTTCCTCACCTTTTGATTGATAGGAGCAATAGCTCGGAGAAGAAATCTAATAGTTCCAAAAGCATCAATCATATCTATTTGGTATATGAATTAAAGTACTAATACAAAAGCACAAACCTGCAGCCTTTGCAGCAGTAGCTTCTTGAGAAACATCAGTCAAAAATAAAATATTTGACGGTTTATCAACGCCAAGTGACTCAAAAATTTCAACGTAACTGGATGTCTCTCTTTTGTTACTGCAAAAGAAAGAGTTCTTCATGATGAAAATAGCTGACTCAGGAATTCAGACAAGCACCGCCATAACGAAATATCACGAAAAACATTACCCCACTTTGGTGTCGAAAAACCCACACAAGTATTTTCTCAGATCCCCATGGTTTGTATTTCCAAATATTAGCCTCTGCGCCAACCTACTGCCACTAGAATATATGTACACCTGTAGCAAAGTTTTTAAATAGCAATTACGATGCAAATAAACATGCCTTTCGTGCCTTCCATGCAACATATGAGAAACGCGCCCACGTTTTGATTGCTTAATTTGGTCCATAATTATCCAGAGGCAATTAAAACAGGGGGTGAAATATTCAACCCATCTCTGAGAGCAAGAACCCCAATTCTATTACGAAAAAGAGGGATCCTCTTTCAAAGCCCAAAACCAAGCCATAAACTAAACCCTAATTTCAGGTCTGATGCTAAGGGATCCATTTAGTATTTCTCTCCTGTGAAAAATCTCTACCGGTCAACACGAGATAAAGGCATAAAGATAGACAGGGAATAAGTGAACTTTCTTCGCGATGAAGGACTTCATGCTGCCACTAGCCACAAATCTTCTATGTGCTTGGATACAAAAAGGAATCCACCATGTTAGCCACAGAATCCAACACACAGAGGTCAAGGAGGAGTATAAGGGAAATATAAAGTGGCATCAGGTTTTTGATGATCTAAAAACAAAAAAACAAATGAATCTTTTAATCTTATATCTAAAATTGAGATTGTTGTAATGTGTTTTTGGTTTTAAGGGAAGGTTGTGTGTATTTTTAATAAAATGGGGGCATTGTGCAATTAAGTCATCTCTCAGTGGAGGGGGACTAAAAAGAGACAGCACTGGGAGTACACTTGAGAAGACAAATACAATGAGAAAATCATCACTAATTGTTTCAGGGTAAAGAATTCGTAATTCAAACCTTTTTACCCAAGGCATGCCACTTCTCAAGTGCTTTTGGTACATCATCGAAAACTATGGCTTCCAATTCCTTACTCTCAAAACCCGTTCGCCATATATGACCCTGCATGACCAGATTTCAATTATACGATATATAAATTCCCATCTGCTTTAATCAGGTTTACCTGCAACTCTTTCAAGGCAGTGATCTTCCTATCTGCCTTAATCATAGCTTCTACATTAGCAGCCAAAGAAGCGATGACTTCCTCTTTCCCAGCATCATCTGGGGGAACAGGCACAGCACCTGCAATCCCTTGTTCCAAGTCATTTTGAACCTGGGATCACAAGGAGGTCAATGGTTCGAGTTATTTTAATGAACAAGAACAAAATAAAAATCTTCAGTTCTTGATTAGTTGAAAGTTTGAAAATCGCTTGTTAGAAACCCAATTAGGGCAAGGCTTCCATACTAGATACTTCCCTGCTACCAGGACTACACTTCATGTATGTGTGCGGTTTTTGCTGGTTTCTTTTTTCAGAATTCTAGTAGAGTATTCAATTCAAATTTTATTTCAGAGCCGTTCAGTATACTGCCATCTTCGTTCAAACATATTTAACACTTAAGTGTCTTATAAATCTGAATTAGATGCCTATATATATATCTATGTATCTATGTACGTACGTACGTACGTACGTATGTAGATCCCTAGTCCTATAATTTTTACAAACTTTTACAAACAACATTTTATATCATGTCTTTGATGCCTTCCCAAGTCTTAAATGTCATGTTATCCTATACCAAGATAACCAAGACATCTAAGAATGTAAGATGCCAGTGTATCAAATGGCTCTATAGAAACAATAATCAGACAACTCTTATAAATACATACTTGAGAGCGAAGCAGCTTAATATCATCTTGCGTCTCAGGGTTATCATATGTAGCAGATAGATGCCTACCAACATTAGCACGTGCATATGGGAAGAGAACCTCTGTAACAAACGATATGGGAGTAGTAGTCCCCTCAATGTCAAGAACAATGCAGTGCTGCAGTCCAAATGGATGAAATAATGAAGAATCTAATTTGAGACAATGAGGAACAAAACTGCAGGATGTTTCTCTTTTCTTTTATGTACTTACTGCAGGATTTTTCGAACACACTAGAAACTGCAACTTAGCGTTGCCGGTAGACAGAGGATATTGTTTCAGGAATGTGAAAAATTAACCCCTGACAACTTTAGAGGTCTAAGTTACAATCTGAAAGGTAAAATTATGTGAACTCACAGGAAATGGATCCATTTCACGCTCAGATCCCTGTGCCTTGGTTAACACATTTCGCCTCTGGCCCATCCCTAAACCGCTTCGTACTCTTTGCATTGGACCATCACTTGGAGAAGAAAAGTCTATTCCGAGCTGATAAAGTTTAATAGAAGCAACAAAGAGGCAATCACAACACTCGACCTTACGGAAAAATCATCATTTTATGGGAAAACGAGATGAATACACAACCCGCAATTGGCATAAGATGATCCCGCATAATACTTCAGAGTATTAAATGCCTTGAACTACATAAAGATGATTCAAATGGACATTTAGTAACTACTAATTCCCATGGACAAATCCAAAATTGAGTTTTATCATTGATCCATGAGTCCCACCAAACGCACAGGCCAGATTACAAACAAGCCCAGCTATCGTTTTGGGAGGCTTCAATCCACAGATCAGAAGAAAAACTACATCATGCATCATGAAGAAGAAAAAAATAAAGATGTAATTTTTTTAAAAGGACTTTTTATGTGCCATTTAATCATGTAGAGCTCCTGATTTGTTCATCACATGAATGCTGTACCATTAGATAATAGAAAACAATAAAATGATTAGGCCCATAACTCACGGGTGAATTGGAAAGGTGGCATGGCAGAAAGATACCAAGAAACTTTAATAAACAAGACTGGATTTATTTAATTGAAAGTTCATTCCTGAAGGAAAAGGAGCAGAGACAAGAAGAGGAGGAGGGGATAACGTACATAACACAAAAGTTCTTCATTTCCTTAAAGTAAAGCAGGTAAAAGAACAGCACTCAAGTATAACAACATACACAGAAAGCTAGGCCAACTTACAGAAGGAAACATACAGCTTTTAGGGAACCAATAATTCATCATAATAATCATGCCCCTTGATTGCTTTTATCATTTCCATGTGAGCCATCAGCATATTGTGTAGAAAAAAAGGATCTATCGAAATAGAAAGGGACAAAAGCAAAAGCTACAGAAAGAACCACAAGATCAAAGAGATACTTTAACCTCTCCTGCAAAATTTTTTACAGACCTTCTCAGAGCATATGGAGTAAAGTTATAAGAACATGTAAAACCCACCATCCTAAAATTGACCAAAAAGAATTAGGAAACATGATTAAGATTCAAGGGGTGGGGATTGGCAGGTGCCTTATCCCCTACCAACACCCTCCCCAAGGAAAACTATTTAGAAAAACAGAAAATCGTTTTTTGGAGAACTAGTAGTGTAAACATTCATATGACCGTCAAAGTAACCCCTGATCCCTAAACAGAAAAATTTAATTGTTCTAAAGTCACCTCTTTAATTAACTAATTAAGTCTGATGAACAGATCTTACATCCAGCATGTTTCAAATTACCTGTACTAAGTAATGAGATAATTATAATGTCTTATAAGTTATAACCCATCTCAAACTTCAGTCAAAAATCTAAACACTAAACGAAGTATCTACCATAATAATGTTAGCACATGGATAAATTTCTTAAAACCTCGCAATCTAAGTAATGATGAGCAGCTGTACTGCACATGCTATGTGGCAATGTGAAAATCAAAATAAGGAACATTGCCAATGCCAAACTCTACATTTTCAGATACTACAGCAAGTAATAGAATGTAAATTGATTTTACCTTCGTGAAGAGAGACCCATAATCAGAAGACTTTGGAGTTTTAGGCAGGTGAGGTTTCGGAGATGGAGCAGACAAACCACCTATCAAAATTTGAAGAAAAAGAAAAACAAAATGGCACAAGATAAAATGGATAAATTATCCTCCACCAAGCCATACCTGAATTCAAGCATAACAATTTAAAATCTGCTGCAACAACTAATATATAAAATGAAAAATAAAAAACAACAGAGAGTAACAATACTCGCGACACAATTGATATCTGGTAGGAATAGGAATACCCAGAAAGATTCCAATACCAAAATGACGAGGAAAACCACCGGAGTCAAGATGGAAAATGCAAATACTGGAATCAAACGAACTGTTCTAATACTTATCCCATCAATCGCAAACAATGCCAACTGATGATATTGATACCTGAAGAGGACATGACCATAAGCTGCTGTGGTTTACGAGTGTAGTGATCGTGGACTTTAATGGTGGTGCTTCCAGATGTGCCTGAGGCCCGCCCAAGATTGTAGAAGTGGCGAGAGAATCCAGAAATCAGAACTCTGGTCTCTTTCGCTGCCATGCTTTCTAGGTGTGCCTGCGATGCTGTGCCTATCTTTATTCCGTTCACAGCCATTGCCGGTGCTGCTGCAGCAGCAGCCATGGATTCTTGTGAAGGAAAACGATGAAGCAAGAGATAGCAGGGAAGAAATGAGTGAGTGAGTGAGTGGAGCGAGCTAAACGCGTTGGCTATCGTCAGGACAACGGAAGGTGCATTTCTGCTTTGCAATATCTTTTTTTTTTCCCTTTTACCGGAAGTTTTGACCGTTATTTTTTTTTTGGCCATTTTTTTTTATTACCGGTATTATATTTTTTAAGAAAAATTACTTTTTTTATTCAATTAATTTTGATTCCATTAAAAATAAATCCCTAAATTTAAACTCATTACAATTTATCTTATAGTTTTTTTCGAATAATATTTATAATTTTAAATCCTTAAGCTTTATGAAATATACAGTTTTATTTTTTAAATGATTCTATAGAATCACTGATGAAAGAAGTCACTATTTAATGCCAGTGATAACCGCTTCTAATATCATGCATAGCAAAACAAAAAAACAAAAAAAAAACCTGTAGATCTTAAGCATGAGCCCACATTACTGGCCCAAAAACAAGAAAACAGAATGATGATATGGCCCATTGTGAGGAAGGTCAAAATTTAGTTAATAAAATTACCTGCAATACGAGGATAACTGTAGGTGAAAAAAATGGAATGGAAGGTTTAAATTTGTCTATATGGAATTACGAAGAACACGAGCAATGTTACTAGGTTAGCTAAATATGCTAGTGTTATGAAAATGAGAAAGTTAGAATAGAAAGTAGAAAGAAAATAGTAAGACAAGAATTGAAAGAAAAAACAACGAATATTTCTCATACACTTATACAGGAGTTATTATATACAAATGCCTCGTATATGGCCTCTATTTATAGGCATCCAACCATTAAAGTCTAATCTAAGGGTTACAAAGAAATGAAGAAGAGAATAACAACAATAAACATGAAAAACTCCTCTAAAATCATTCATTGGAGGTTTATAAGTTTAAGACATTCAAAAATAAAAAATCTTATGAAGAATCATAAGAGCTGAGGTTATGAACATCCACATAGATACAATATATATATATATTATATATATATATATATATATATATTTGATAAGCTAGAAAACAAAGAAACAAATACAAAGACAAGTAATGTCAAGCGATGAGAAGATTCTCAAAACAGCATCTGCACTAGGAATTTGTTAACCCAAAGCTCCATCCAGGGCCACCTCCACAACACACTTCGTGGCAAGCTTGGTGCCATCTTCCTGGGTCACTTGGCTCTAATTCGCCACCATATTAACTCCTTTGAGCTTAGACACCGTACTTTTCATGCAATTCACAACAGCAGAGGCCCTAGCTTTTACCGTGGTCATATCAGTACCGGAATTCGAATGAATGAATTCATTTCTCACTCTCCAAAGAAGCCAACAAATGATTATGAAAGTATTTTTCCCTTCTCCCTCCCTGTGACCAGCTTTCTTCTTGAAGTTTAACTGAAGCCAATCTTGGAGTTCACTTGAGAAGATACTTTGATGAAACTCGGGCTTAACAATGGTTTCCCAAAATTTCTTTATACCAGGGCAATTACGGAGCACATGAATCTCGTCTTCCAGAACATGTTTACATCTATCACATGTTCCAGTTTGATGCCGACCTTTCTTCTGTTTGCGTTCATTGGTAATGATGAGACGCTCACGTTGTAACAACCATGCAAAAGTTTTACACCTTTGGGGTACATTCAACTTCCGCATTCCATTCCAGTTCCTGTTACACTCTTCTCTTGCAGGGTTAAGCGATATATTAGCAGACTTCGTAGAGAAACGTCCGCTTTTATTCTATTTCCAGCGAACTACATGGTTTACCTTGATTATCGAGCGTTTCCTGCAGGCCTGTTTTAATGTGACCCTAATTATTTTTGATGCCTCTCCATGTATTAGACCCAGGCTTCTTGGAATTTATTTGTGGTAAAAGGTCATTCCCACACCCGTATTTATAACATCTAGTAATTTGAATAGATTTTGTTAACACCTTTGATGGTTTAAATCACTTAATTTATTTTATACTCTTATAATCTTATTTACAAGTCATTTTTAACATATTTTATTAAAATTAATGAATACCTTAAATCTTATTAACTGTCTTAAAATTTGATTTTTAAAAATAATGATAATAAGGGATAGTTACATAAAAAAATAATTGATAAATATTTTCACCAATCTCAAATATAACACTCAGTTATAACATCAAAAAAACTATTGTAACAGAATTTTCAAGATATCCAACTTAACTTTCTTTCTTGTTTTTTTTTTTTTAAGAAATGAAAGTTTAACGAGGAAATTTTAGTAAACTTAATTATAGGGGATATTTGGACATTTCTAAAAATGCTTTTTAAAAGTAATTTTTTACAAATTGAGACACTCTTTTAAACACTTATTTCATATATCATAAAATTACTTTTAAAATTATAATTTGGTTTCATCCAAACACTTTTATTTTTAAAATGGATCATCTTTGCATTGCACGGGAGAGCTACGCGGCTTGGTGGCCACAACTCATGAGTCCACAACTCTCATTGCTTTTCTCGACATGTCGTTTTATTTGGGGGCCACGAGATGTGTCGTTTTGCTTTGCTTTTGCACTCATACAAAAGCGCTTTAGCCTTTATGATAACCTAGTTAGGTGCAGTAGGAAAAAAAATTAATATTATTTAAGTAAAGAGTTATTTTTATTTGAATTTAATAAGATTTTTCGTGGCAATGAATTTAATAAGAACTAAATTTAGACAGGTGATAAGATTGGGTAACAATGTAAAATAATTTTATGACACGTCTTTTTTAAAGGGAGCAAAATTCAAATTTAACACCTACATTGAAAATAACTAATGAGAATACTTGACTAGTTTAATTTAGAAGTAAAGGGTTTTAAAAAGATGAACTGAGTTGAAATACTTCTTCTTATCCATAATATAAAACCTTAGTTAGAAAAAAATTATGATCTAAAATATAACACAATATCAAGATAGTTAATTTAATTTTGTTCACTTTTATCCCCATTAAATGTAAGAGAAAGAATATAGATATGAGAAATAATAAAAATATAACATTAAAAATAACTTTAGTATTTTTTTCGGGTAAAATGAAAAAATTCGGTCATTTTAAGACAAATTTAATAACTAAATTTTTATTTTTTGATATGTAAGAAAAGTTAATAAATTTTTATATTATATTATAAATGGATGTATTTTATTAAACTAATGAGGAAGCAAGAAACGCATAATATTGAAAAAATAATAATAAAAAAAAGGGTTTGGGAGAAAATTTGCGCGGAAAACAAGGAGGCCCCAATTATTAAATACACGCATGAGCATCGTGTTTGCGGAATCCGGCTTTTCGGAAAGTGCACTTTTATAAAGCTAATAGGCTGCTTGGGACCTAATCCTGGGATTATATATATATATATTAATTTTTATCGATGAAGGGTGCTTGATTGTACTGATTTTCAATCGCACGCCAAAAAAAAAAGGCCAAAAACTAAATTATCTTTGAAATTTGAATAAATTTTTATTTTAACAGATGCAAGAAAAGTACATTTTACATTTAATTTATTTGTTATATTTAAAATAAATTTTTATTTTAGTATATGCAAAATTTAGCTAGAAAAATCTATATTTAAAAATTTTATTGATCAGAATAACCTAAATTTATTTTCATACACAAAAATTATTGATATTCTGAAAATTTTATATCTTTCCACATTTTATATCCTTCCACTCGGTGTAATTTTTAAATAGAAACTTTTGACAGATTTTTTCAATTTAATATAAATATAAATTATTTTAAAAATGAATTAAAATTAAAAATTGCATTTAAATATTTAAATTCATCCCATCCAAGTTCGTTTAAATGATTTAAATTTTATCGCAACAATGAATTATACAAATAACATTCAAGCTTCTGATTTAAGGAATATAGGTAAGAAATGATTCTTTTTTAAAGTTTTGGTGAAAGGAACAGCGATAAATAATTTGTAGCAGCTTGCTTATCTTGAATTAATCAATCATCAAGTACACTACAAGGCAAAAATAAAGAATAAAATAAAATAAATCAATCAAGCACATCTTGCTTTACGTTAATATTAAATTCAGTTCACACGTAGAAATATCTGGATAAATTATATTTTTGACAAAGTTCATCTTAATCTTACTAGACTTTATTAAACCCTGTTGATTAATTATTAGGTCAAGATTATCAGGTTCACTAATCAATGTGTTATCCTGTTCTGGAAAATTCCCCACATGGCCTCTTTACATGAATGGCTCCATCACATCATATTATGAACCAATAATCACTCTATTATTCCTCTCTTTTTTGTAACAATCCTTCCACGTCATCCCCCTTTTGTGTGTGTGTGTGTGTGTGTGTCATTTCATGTTTTTACTTTTGCACGTTTTGGTTTTCAATCAGGACAGCCCACGTGGAGACAAATTTCTATGTTTGCTTTGTTTTTTTATTGAAACTTCTGGCTCATCCTTTTCATCACATATATATCATTTAAAAAAGGTCGCTAACTACCATGTTAATCAATACTACCTCCGGTCCTTAATATAAAACCCTTTTTGACTTTTTGTTTAGTTCTAATTATAAGACCCCAATCCATTTTTTCTCTCGTATTTATACATATTTTTTCAAGATAGTCCTTCTAATAATGATAGTTCTAACCAATACACTTAATTAGCAAGGATATTTTAGGAATGACAACACTTATTTATTACAAATAACTAACTTAACTTACTTCCTTAATCTCCTCAAATAAGTCAATTGGGTTTTATAATTAGGACCGGAGGTAGTATGTCATATTTAACTGGAAAAAAGAATTTGTTCAGTATATTTTTAATTTGACTATAACTTGGTTTTACAATTTCAACCTCAGATAACTCAATTCTTAAACTTTAACTTAATAAACATATATCTATGATTTTGTTTTGTTTTTAAGTGTTGTAGTATTTGACGTATCTATAAAATATAAAATATAAAATACTGGATGAATTAATCCTTTAATTCACTCTAAAATAACAGGGGGAAAAAATGATGACCCAATTCCGAGGTTTAATATATTTCTACACAAAATACACCACTAGCACTTTAACAGTAAAGTGCCAACTGACAACAGAGAAAATAACGCCCTTTACTGAAAAAGGTCACAATATATATCCAACGCATGATAATAATCGCCCAGCACCAAAATAAAATAAACTAAAAATATGTGCGGGGCAGCTCTCAAATAATTAATTTTAGATTATAAATAGTAATAGTAATAATAATTTCTTCTACTGTCCACCCAAAATTTCACTCAGAGCACAACTCAGCACAATGGTCCCCGCATACACCAATAAGCTTGATGGAGCTACGTCCCATGCACCTGATCCATTCGGTGGCGGCGGCGATGTTTCATTCGATGACGATGGGTTTGCAGATCCTGGCGGGCTCGCCGAAGGTGTTGCCGGTGACCCCGGACCAGATGCGGGAGTGTTCGCCGGAGGTGCGGGAGGTGACGACCCTGGAGTCGATGGCGCGGGTGATGGTGATGGCGCGGGTGAATTTGCTGGAGTATTGGCGGGGGGCGGTGGGGGTGATGTACTTGCCGGAGCCGGAGCAGACCCCGGTGTTGGGTACGAAGGCACGTTGGCAGGTGCTGGGGAAACAGCCGGAGGGGTGATCGCCGGAGATGGCGATGACGGAGATATGTTCGGTGATGGATACGGTGAAACCGCTGGAGCTGGCGATGACGGAGATATCTTGGGTGATGGATATGGTGAAACAGCCGGAGCTGGCGATGACGGAGATATCTTGGGCGATGGATATGGAGAAACCGCTGGAGCTGGCGATGACGGAGATATCTTGGGTGATGGATATGGTGAAACCGCTGGAGCTGGCGGCGATGTGGGAGGGATCATCGGTGCTGGGTATGATGGGTGTGGAGAAACTGCCGGAGACGGCGGATTAGCCACCGGAGGTTTAGAACCAGGGGGTGGCAAAACAGAGGATGGAGGAGGAGGATGATAGTAAGGAGGTGGCCTGACGGCCAAAACCACAACGATCAATTTCTGACCCTTTTCACAATAAGAATCCGTCCCACTAATAAAGTAAAAGGTCCCGATCGATCAAACTTAAACACTGAGTCACCATCTTCAAATTTCTTGATGGGGTTGGTCTTGTCGCATTTATAATAAGCCTCCTTGTTCACCACCAAAACTGAATTCGACCCCTTCTTGTACTTAAAAACTACAATAAACACAAACCCAGATTTCTTGAATCAGTCGCGAGCAAGAAAACGAAAAAACTTTAAAGGCTTGACCTTTCCAATCACATATGAACCAGAGAAAAAATCAAAAAAAAAAAAAGGAAAAAAACCAGAGAGCTCACCTATAGTGTCATTGACCTGAAACCTGTTTCTTTCAGCCCAGTGATTGTAATCCTCAGAAGGGTTCACGACCCATCCATCTCGTCCACCAGGGTAGAACACATACGCCTGAGAACAATAGAGAGAAGACTGAACAGGACGAAACAGAGACAGTACTGAGGTCTCTGAAACTCCATGAAAATGGAAGAGAAGAAGAAGAAGAAGGAAAACTGAAACAGGATTATATGAAAAAGTATATGTTTCTGTGTATTGAGATGACGTTTTTGGAAGAGAGGAGAGGGATTATGAAACTGAAGGTGGAGGAGAAGGCTGATGGGGAATGGAATTTAAAGAGAGGGGTTTTTGAATTGGGTTCAATAATAATTTTTTATGAGAGACGACCGTTGCTGATGGAGCATGATGCAGGAGGGGAACATGCGTGTCAAATGAGGGAGTCTTAGGTGGGAAGAGCGTGAGCCGTTGATTATCTAGTAATTAGAAAGGTAACACGTGGTGAGATCTTGGAGATATAACGTTGGAATTTTGGGCTAATTATGTTTCAATATATGTTTTAATGTGGGTGTTAAATATCTGCTCGAGTTGGTCAAAGTCAAGCGTGATGGGTTGGATGTGGATTGGTCGGTGATAAGAAGGCCGGGCGGGTTTCCGTATGTTTTTTTAATTTTTGTTTTCCTTTATTTTAATGTTTTTTTTTTCCATGAAGTGTTAAGAAAAAAATTCTTGAAATGATTTTTATAATATATCTTTCTAGTATCCACTGGTGACTAGCCACGAGTTTAACGAATGAAGCGTAACAACCTTGGTCGTAATCAAACAGCTAGCCCGGTCCAAACTCAGCCCGACCCGTTAAACACTCTTAACAAACCTTGACATGTGGTACTTTTTCTCTGATACGGTGCCTAGTAAAACGAGCTAGTTATTAGGATTAAATTTGATTTCAAATATTAAATTTTAATTTATTTTTATCTTTCTTATTTATCCAACTGACGTCAAATGATTCAAGATGATATTTTTAAAAAAACTAATACATTTTTTTGATAAATAATTAATTTAATTATTTTTTAATCTACCTTAATTAATGTAAAAGACATTATATTAAGAATAAGAGGTAGTATATAATAGTTGGTAAAAGGTTTATTTTATATTTTATATGGATACTAATATTGATTAATTAATTTCAAAAGCAAGGAACATATACTCAATTGTTCTAACCGACCTTATAAGCGAGATTTATTATGTGAGAACTACGTTTTGAACTTTCTCTTTTAAAACTTAAAACATCAATTAAAAGAAGGTCCGAAGCCTTATTAAAATAATATTGGTTATGTTGTAACATTTTATGATTTTTTTTATTCAAGATAGAATATTTGTGGTATAAAAAAATTATTGAAGTTAAATTATAATTATCTTGCTCTGTAATATAAAAGTTAATTAACTGATTTGAGTAGATTAAAAAAATATTTAAGTTAGTTATTTGTAATATATAGGTTTTATCTTTCATAAATACCTTTGATAGTCATTTATCTTAGTTAGAACTATCATTTGATGGAATATTTAACATGTATAACTACTACTATAAGGAATATTTTAAAAAAAAAGATAATATAATAAATAAAATAGATTAGGATCTTATATTTAAAATCAAATTAATTCTTATATTAAGAAGTAGAGATATGATAACAAGATATTAATTTTTTATCATAACTTACCAGATTATGATGCAGTCTTATGAGCTGACCTCGTTAGCATGGCTTTCTTCTAAGATGTTTAATAATTAATTACTTAATTAATTAGGAACAGCTAAAACAATACGGACTTAAGATATTGTTGGCTTTGATACATACGAAGGCGGATTAATTAATTAATCCGAGTTAGTTTTTAATTATCTGACGAATATTCTGCGTTTCGAGGGATCCAACATTTCTAGGCTTCTCTGTCTGTGTCTGGCTTTTCACTATTGACCTTTTTCAGGCCTGAAACTATTGACCTCACTTGTCAAAATTATTGGTTCGTATGCTTTTGTATTTTCAGTTTCATGGATGCGTTGCTCTGACTTTTTTAAAGTAGAAGCCGTTTTGTTTGTTCTTAATAAACACTTGAACGACTGTTTTGTGCTTTTTTCCACCGAATCCTATTTATGATTATGCGCTTCAAATTTGGTACGCTTGATTTTAGAATCTTTAATTTAATATTTAATATATATTTTTAATATCATCCTTAATTATTCTTCTCTTACAACATTTTTTCATACATTCTCTTTTTTTTTTTCTTATTTATTATAAGACTATATTTAAAAATTAAAATATATTTTAAACATATTTATTTTTTAACTGATTTTAACTAATTATTTATTATTCATAAATTAGTTATTTAAAATTTATAATAAAACAGGATAGAGTTTTTTTTTTTTTAACAGCGTTACATCGTCAGAGAGAACAAAAACAAGAGTACAAGACTAGGAACTAGTTTCAGGGTGTGTTTGGATGAAACCAAACCGTGGTTTGGAAAAGTGATTCTGGAGAATAGATTCTGGAGAAAATAGATTCTGTGAAGAATAGATTTTGTAAAAAAGTGATTCTGAGAAGTGAGAGTTTTGGATAGTTGTTATCAGAAGCACTTTTTATATATACAAATTACTAAAAAAAAAGACATAAGTTAATATGATAATTACAGAAAAATAGATTTTATGATATATTTTAATTTGAAGGAATAAAATTGTTAATAATATGTTTTTTACCAACATAATTAATAATACATAAGATAATATAATTAATAAATAATTAATGTGTATATATTTATAAAATATAAGATTAAATATATTTATAAAAAAATATGTTTATAAAAAATAACAAGATACATATCATATAGACCCTCACACTCTTTCCTTTTTCTCCAAAAGCAAAAAAAATTTGCTTTTTCCAAAACCATAGTTTTGACCCAAAACCATGGTTTTGATTTTTGGAGGGGGTGTTTGGGTGATTTATTCCCCAAACCATGGTTTGGGTCTCCAAACCATGGTTTGGGATGTCACCCAAACACACCCTCAATCATCTCCCTCCATCTGGACTGAAGAAAGATGGCACGTGATCAAAAAACCAGTAGTTCCTCCTAAGGTATGACAGTACTTGGCAAGTTGGTCAGTCACGGAGTTTTGAACTCTAGGAGCGTGGTTGATCACAACTTGTGAGTCTCTACACAAAAGTAATCAGCAATTGAAACACAGCTCCTCTTCAGCAAATTAATATAAGAGTTTGTTTAATTTTTATTTTGGTCTTAAATATAAACCCTTATCTAATTTGTTTATCAAATTTATCAATTTTTTTCAAAATAATCCTTGTAATAATAGTAGTTCTAACAAATACACTTGATTAGTAAGAATATTTTAAGAAAGACAATATATATTTATTATAAATAACTAACTTAACTAATTTCTTTAATATATTCAAATCAGTCAACTAACTCTTATATTAAAAACCAGATGTAGTATTAACTTTTTCGTATGAATTTTAGCAGTATTATTGATGATGCATGTGGTACTGTTTGGATTGTAATGCCTTATACGGCCATTGCTATTTTGGTAGCAATTAAGACTTCTAATTTATCGGTTTTTCCTCTCTTTTTGCGTACGGTCCTCCAAAATCAATTGACAGAGCCAATGACTTTGTAATTTCCTTATAAATGAAACATCGTGGGTTCAATTTTGCTTCTAATATCAAGACGTTAGTTATTACCCTTTTAATTTCCAAACAAAAAACCAGTTCCATTATTAAAACCAGTACTCCCCAATAGTACAGTTTGGATATATTCTTGTTAGGAATTAGCAAAGCTTGAGGTTGCACAAATAATATTTCCTTCCAAATTTCAAAGCTGGTAAAGGAGTTACTTTGCAGAATCTCATGTTACTACAGCATGTAGCTCTTCTCAGTGTGAAATAGCTTGAAAATAAATGTGGTTTTTAAATTTTTTCTTGTTTAAAATCATGAATTCGAATTACATCTTGGTCAAAAGAAAAAACAAAGAAAATTACATCAACTTTAAATAGAAATAATGAAAAAATATAATTAATGCCCGATTCAGTAACTTATAATACGATCCACTCATTTCCTTTAAAAAGTGCCTTATAATATAAAACGGAATGACATCAATCTAAGATAACTAATTTCCTTGAAGTTTCAAAACAATAAATTAAAAAGTGAACACAATCAATGGACGCATAAAAAAATGTTCCTTTAAAGAATAAAAAAAAATCTAATAATAAAGAGATGATAAATTGGATTGCGATGCCAACAAATTAAAAGATGTACATGCATATGCTGTGCATTCTTCCCCATCCAATTTGATTATTAAAACAGATATAATAATTCTGTAAGTGAAGTACATGCATGGCTATCTATCCATGTCACCATCATGTATTAAAAACAAAAGAAAATCAAATAAATAAGATCAATGATACATATATTTAATTTGTTTCTTTCTTCTCTTTTTAACGTCTATATCACCAGCATTTGGCACTCTTGATTTAATCAATTAAAAATAAGGGAAGAATTTCAATCAACAATTTATTTTAATTAATCATAACCAAAACATTCAGAAAGTTTTCCTGTATAATCAAAGGGCTCATATTTGATATTAGGTTTTAATAATTTCTTACTAAAATGGACGGTTAAAAGTTTCTCTTACCACCCTCTCACCTTTTTATTTTCACCTGTTCGTTTTCTTTTAATTTACATAATCAACAGAATATTAAGGTTAAAGTTCTCTCGGTAAATATATTTTTAGGGATTTAAACTTTTTTTTTTTTTTACAGGGATAAAACCACTTATCATCTTAATCAATAGCTTCTTAATAATAAATAAAGAAATTTTAAACATAAAGAACAAAGGATAAAGAAAGATCAAGCTAAGGGATAAATCCCATATATTTATTTATCGATTTAATAGAACTTGCAAAGTCCAATTTATTTACATATTCCTTTACCCCTTTAATTTCATCAGGAGGGCAACACAAATCGGAGCAAATAATGGGGCAATTAGGGTCTGGCTGGGGTACACCGTGTTAGCATGCCACCATGCAATGTTCGACCGATGCATTAGGCTGGGTCTTCCACTTCCTTCACTACTGCTTCTCCGGCGACTTCTGCGTCTAACGCCGGCGTGGTCACCACCATCACCACTGCCCTCATCATCACTTTGTTCCAACCCATTCTTTCTGAATTTCTTTCCCGTTCTTCACACCGTCTTACGGTATTTATCTATTAGAGGATACTAATACAATAATACTCTCTCCGTTCCTTATTATAAGAGACATTTGATGCTTATGGCACGTTCTCATATATAAGAGACACTTAAAAATTGTCTTTATTTTTTTATATTGATTTCCTATTTTATCCCTATTTATTTTGTCTCCAACTCACTCTCTCTCTCCCTTCCACTTCTCTTTCTTTTAATAATTTAATTATTCTCTCTCATACTTTCTCTCCTTATTAATAAGGGCATTGTTGAAAAAAATATTATACTTTTTACATATTAATTGTCCTCAACTAATTTTAACTGTTTTTTTATTAACGTAATTTGATTATTTGTCTCTTATAATAAAGAATGGAGGGAGTAATAATTTACACACCCACCACAGTCCCACACTTCCACCTTTACCCAAATTAATGCTGATTAATGAGTGAATCACTGCGTTGTATGTTATGCAATAAATGATCTTTAAAGCAACATTGAGTTGACGTTTAATATGGTTCCTCTCTGATTACCCCCTCGTGTCCTTATTACTCCTTCCTGTACTTGTTATAAGTTCAAATAACTAATTTACATATAATAAAAAATGATTTAAAATTAGTTATTATTCTGTTCAAGTTAAAATTAATTAAAAATAATAAATGCATTTGTTTTATTATGGATGAAAGTTATTCCCTTAGGTCCTTATCACTTTTCATCAAAATGATAACTTCTCCATTACCAGAAAGACCTTTACCTCGTGTTAGAGAAACAAAGAATAGCTTCTCCATTTGCACATAAATAATAATATATATAGTTTAAGTTCTTAGTGGAATACACTGGGATAATTCCACCATTTTTTCCCACTTAGATGATCGATAATAATTCCTCTAAGAATGCATCGGAACGGTTAAATCATTTGGTCGAGAAAAGTCTATGGTTCGAAATGGACGGTTAAAATTTTCTCTTACCACCCCCTGACTTTTTAATGTTCAGTTGTTTCCTTCCTATTAGTGAGTAAGTAGCATTGAACGTTAATCCTCAGATTCAATCATAGGATAGAGTGAGTAATTTTATTTGTTCTTAATATAAATTAGATCTTTAAATTTATAGAATGCACAATTTCCTAATCTATTGTTCTATAAATTGTTTTTCAAAGAAGTATAAATCTTAAATAGAAGAAAGTTGAAAATTTATTAAATTTTAATATAGAATCAAGGAAATTTAAAGTTTCCCTCAACTATGATAAAGCATGTTTAAATTCTCTTATAAATAGTATTACTCTATCATATGAGTACTCCCTCTAGTCCATAATATAAGAAGTTTTGTAGGAAAAAAGAATTTGGTCCAAAATTTCTTATCTAATGTTAGAATGAGAGATTTTTAAACGCAGGAGACAGATAAAAGAATAAAATAGTTAACTCCTATCACTTTAAAACACATTTAATGATTTACAAAATATTTTTTGATTTGTGAGAAAGTTTAACTAACATTTTATATTATGAATGCAAGAGAATACATCTCACATACTTTGCATGGAAAAAAAAAACCCCATTAACGTTAGAGGAGCACTTTTTGCATTTTTTTAAAAAATTCTTTTTCACCTAATAACCACAACTTAAAACTAAAGACGATATGCATAGAGAGAGCCATATATAAAAAATTACTATTATTTAAATTTACGGTAAAATAACAGAAAGATACCTATTGAATTTTAAAATAATCAATATGTAATTTTAATAAATTTTGGCTTGTCAAGCTTATTATAAAGTAGTCAAAACCATTACAAAAATACGTAGTTAGCATGACTTATTTATCTTTTTAAAATTTAACTGGTATTTCTCTATCATATTTCTAAATTTATTGTATACCATAAACGGAAGTTGTAAACATAATGTGAAGCGAAGATGATGAAAGAGAAGGGATCAATCCCATTTATTTATTTATATTGCCCACATACATGATTGATTTATCTAGCTACATGGTGGTTTACCTCTCTGTTCAGGAGGGCAACACAGATCCACACAAGCTTTTATGCAATTAGGGTCTATGTTGATTATACCAGCACAGCCCGGCGTGCATTCACGCAGGCATTTCTCAGGGTCTTCTCCGGCGACCTCTGTAAATAATGCCGTCGTAACCACCGCCAGCCACATCACAAATAGAAATGCCTTTACTTTGTTGTTCTTCAAAGCCATTTCTGATTATTGCTTTCTTCCTCTTCCCCAAAACTCCTTATCTTATCTTATTTATATACCAAAGAGGCCATTAATATTCTTGATGCCGATTATTTTTTTCCTCCAAACGACTTATTCATTTTTATGGTTGTAATTTTTAATTTTGAACGTCTTAAAGCTAAGGTATAATAATATAATGTCTTTGAAGTTTCCTTTTTATGGATGTAATGTAACTATTTATTTTAAGCGTTACACATAAATTGGGTATAGTTGCTAAATTAATTAATATATAATTAAATTGATGATATGGCTTTTGAGTACGTAAGTCATCATTTGTTGTTAACTTATTTAACGTTGTTTAATATTTGGATTTCTAACCACGATTCAAAAGTTCAAGGATTTTGTTTTGCCAACGAAATGTTAAAGGATTATAATAAAACTTAATAATATTAAGATATTGAAATGAAACCTTCCTGAAAATGTTTTAAAAAATAAAACTTAAATGTATGCATTTACCCATTTTTATATTTAGTTTTCAAATTTATCACTAATAAATTAATACGTTAAAAGTTTTCTATTATAGATATCATGTAATATGCCGGTTAAAAAAAAAAGATCATGTAATAAATTACTAATAATGTGGATGGATTTTTTTTTTTTGGCCCACGGATGGAATGAATTTAATTCTCCTTAAGTAAAGTGGACAAATATTGAAAAATTGAGATTTTCTTTCTTTCATTTCTTAATAAATTTCAAGATACGTTCCCAGTTAAACAAATTAGAGTATCGGATTCGATTGAGAAAGTAGTAAAAAGGTGAAATTATGCCTCAAATCATTTCTTTCTTTCTTTCTTCATCTTCTTTAATAATTTGGATTTTCAATTAATGTACGAATCATTAATTTAATTAAAACAATGCTGTGACGAAATTTTTTTTGATGCTATATATAGGTATGATATACGAATCCATAGACATTATTCATTTTAGCATATGGGTCCGGGTTGACCCATCTTCATCTCGGTTTATGTCATGAGGTTCAATCTGGGTCCGGGTTTATCCAGCTCCAATGCTCCATCCCGGTTTATGTCAGATTAATTAGGATAAAATTTGATTTGGGGTATTGAATATTGATGACCTATCTGTGTTTGTATGCGAGTGTCTATAAATATATATATATATACTTTTATTATATTATATTGTTTTTAATAATTCACAGATAATAAAACTCATTTTATTATTTTATTATGTTTTATCTTTTTCAAATATTTTTGTTAAGAATTTAAGGTTTAGAAAAAAGTTGTTGGTTCTACAACAAGTGGATTATAACTTGTAAGCTAAGGTAATATACATTAATTTTCTTCTTTACAAGATCATACCACCCCCAGTCCTAATTATAAGATATTATTTGTAGTTTACAAACGAAATCTTATAACAATATATTTTATTTTGTATATTTACATAAAATTCTCATTATTTTATATCATGATAAAATGGCAGTAGGAGCCAAAGGCCTCTTCAAAAGAGAGAGATCACAGGTTCTATGAGAGAGGATTAATTGTGTGTGTAAGGAATTTTCTCTTATGAGGAAAAAAAGAAAAGAAAGGATGCTATAAAACATAATTTCTTAATTCTTACTTCTCCATCTTTCTCTTTTACTCTCTGTCTTGTTCAATCTGTTTATATGATGTGGTCTTAAAATACATGAAGACAAGTGGGCTCTTAGCTTTATATATGAAAAGATGACACTTGATAGTTTTTATTTATTTAGTTCTATATATATATATATATCCCAAAGAAGACATAAGAGACCAGCGGGTAGATGTATACATCAGTTGGATAAGGATTTAAGAAAGTGAAGGAAGGAATTGGAAGCAAAACAATTAGTAACACAAGTCTTCTTACAGCAATTATAGTAGCAATCCGCCTTCTGAGGATCGCTTCCACAATCTCTGAAGCATTGCCGTTGGCAGTGAGCCACTTCCTCCACTCCTGCTCTTGCCTCTGCCGTCGTCGTCATCACTGCCGTCACCACCATCATCACCACCGCCATTACTATTCCTTTCTTCCAACCCATCTCTCTCTTTCTCTCTCTTCAAGTCTGGTAATTGTTTTTCATTCTCTAACTCCACTTTCACTTATATAGACGGAGGTTTGTATTTCTGGTTCATTACTATTGAAAATATGATTTTTTTTTTTTTACAAGTTTCTTAAAATAAAATGGAAAACATTGGTCCAAAGGCCCTTATAATATTTATATCTCAATTTTGAATTAGTCTGCAGTTTATTTTGTTTGAATTGAGTCCTTATTGTTTAATTTGGTGATTTAAATTTATAGAGTATTTTATGAAATTTCATTCACAGAAATGCGCAGTGTTAAATAAAATGAAGAAAATTTCATAAAATCTATGAAATTCTAAACCCTAAAATTAATTAATGAGATAAACTATAAAGATCTGCAAATTAATTTTCCCAAATAAAATTACTCTCACATATATTATTTTCATGAACAAATCATGTTATGATGGAATCCAGTAGATATCCGCATGTTCCATTCTTTATTAAAGGAATATTTATTTTAAGTATGAAATCTGGCGTATTGAATGCGATCTAATTGGGAAAACTAATATTTATAGATATAATTAGATGTCGACATATACATATATATAGGATCTCAAATTTATTTAACCATCAAATCTGATCCATTCAATTTCGTCCCATGATTGAGAGGGAAATGAGCAAGTTTATCGCACTAATTATGGAAGTTAATACTACCACATAAAGATAAATATTAGTATATCCACATATATAATTGTGAATTTAAACGGTTTAGGGTTTTGATAATACTGGACTTGTAAATGATAACATATTTTTGTCAAAAAATTAATTTATAATTTAACAATTTTAAACATCTTTTTATGAGATGCTCTCTTCAAATTTCATTCTTTTTTAACCCTGCTAACTTTTATAATTTATGCCTAATAAATCCAGATTTTATTATTGTGCTTTGCGTGCCTAACATATTCATATATAGATTTTGTCATTTTCGACGGAGTTATAGCTTTCGTCAAGCAATTGAAAGTTTAATTTCTAATTCGCATGTATAAACAAAACTTAGCTGAGAAAAAAGTCTATCTTAATTAGTAACTAACCTCCTAAATTTTCAAACTATAACTCCAAACTAAAAATTTTATACTCCTCCTAAATTTTCAGCTATTTGCAAATGAATAACAAACAAAAGTAAATAATAGGGAAAATTACACTCAGGTCCCACACAAGACAATTAATTTACAAAAGTCCCTCAAAATCCCAAAATAACTCCCAAGTCCCAGGGACCTGTGTATAATAATTTGTAATTATGAAATTTCCTATTTACCCCCATTCATTTACAATTTCAACAGTGGCTGTTGACAACCCGAGGAGAAGTGGTTAACAACCTCGGTAATGCCCCTGGTATCCCACAGAGTGAGTTGTCAGGGGCATTGCCGAGGTTATTAACCACGTTTCCTCAGGTTGTCAACAGCCACTATTGAGGTTGTAAATAAATTACTGTAATAAAATTAATAGGGGTAAATAGGTAATTTCATAATTTCAATTTATTACACAAGGTCCCTGGGAACATAGGAATCATTTTGGAATTTGTAAAGACTTTTTATGAATTAATTGTCTTGGGTGGGACCTATGTGTAATTTTTCCTAAATAATATGGGAATATATTTGTATAAAAATAAAAGTTAAGAAATAATTATTGTAAAATTTCATACATCATGAAATTTACTTGCATATAATAAAAAATTTGAAAATTCTAAGCCAAGAAAAAACATAAAATTTGAAATTCTGTATAATTTAGCATAAGCATTATTATTTATTTATTTTACTCTACCGGCACCAATGGTAGTGCTATACGGGGTATTTTACTTTTCTAATCTAAAGATTGCGTTTACATAGTGTTTTTATATTATATAATTGCCTTTCCAATTGTAAATGCATATTTTTTATCCCTTTGTTCAGTTATATTTTGTATTTTATATTTTAATTCTTCAATTTTTTTTAATTATTTGTCAAAAAAGTGTCTTAATTTTTCTAAAATTTCCCTTTTAATTATTTGTATAGGAAACTATCCCTTAATATGCAAAGAGGAGTTTAGATATAAAATTATAAATTTAGGAGACAATGTCATATATATATTTTATCAGTCAAGTAAACTTCTCTGTTATAACTCTTATACTTAATAAATTATCAAAGACACGGTGTGAATGGGTCGTCATTCGGTACTCATTACAGCATTGAGCATTATGTACTTGTCGATATAGTGTAATCTAGACCATTCAAAATATGATATGAATGGTTGAGATTTACAATTTGTAATATGTAATTTTTTTCAATGAGAAAGTTATTTTCTAAAAAAGTGTTAGTTATAAGATTATCTTTATTTTAAATTTTGTATTTATTAAAATAAAATATTAATAAAAATATAAAAAATTAAATTTATTCTAAACTATCTAAAATCAATATGAATGATCAAAATTAAGATAAGCCCTTCATAGTCGTGCTCCCCAGCGGGAACCAAGCATTGTTGGAGCAATTTACAATTTACATGTAAATAAACCATCAAATTGGGATTAACCTGCAAATTTTACCGTTGAAAAAACATCACTTGATCGCCATAAGTCCTCACGGGTAATAACTTAAAACAAGAAAGAATGGACCCAACAATGATATATATGAATAGATCTCCTTTACTTTATTTAATTGTCCATTATAAAAGTCCCAGAGACAAACATTCCGATTTGACAAAGTGAAATGATGAAGAGACGCCTAGTTCCCTACATTCAGTTGGATTTTAGTATGTGGAATAATCAAATGAGAATGATGACATTCTCGACAATTCTTCTTACAGCACTTAACGTAGCACTTATTGTTATCACCTCCACAATCATCAGAGCATGTCTTTTGGCACAGTGACTTTGTTTCTTCCTTAGCTTCTCCGACCTCTGCACCAATCATCATCATCACCATCATCACCACCATTACTGCTTTCTTCCAACCCACCATTTTGATTCTCTGTTTCTGTCAAATTGGAAGAGGGCTTTCTCTAAAGTTTTAATAAAACTATGTTATTGCTTCTCATTCTCAGCTCTCTGACCCCTTTCACTTTTATAAGGGGAGGTTAGGACTTGGGAGAATCTCCTCAGGCTAGCATACCAATTTTGATTTGTCATCTCTGCTTTATTTTAAGTTTTTTTTAATTCTTTTTTGGAATATTTATTCATCATTTTAATATGAAATCTGGTGTAATCAGTGTGGTCTAATTATGAAAATGGATACTGCCTTCTATTAAAAGTCAATATATGATCTCAAAATTTAAAGCAGCATTCAGAGATAGATTTCTATCTTTACACGCTGGTTTTTTTTTTTTAATCAGAAATTCTCTCTGCTGGAAATTCAACTTATTTATTTTCCAGAGAATGACAAAATTTAACCATTGTTGCTTAATTATCTGCAAAATAAATAATTGTAATTTTAAAAACTTGTCTTTGCTCTGTTTCTGGTTCAGTAAAACAGGGGTGGAATATAACAGTCAAATAGTTCTATAATAACACTACCTCCGGTCTTTAATATAAACTCTATTTGATTTTTATTTTGATCCTAAATATAAGACCTCAATTCATTTTGTCTCTCATATTTATTCATTTTTTTTTCTAAAGTAGTCCTTCTAATAATAAGAGTTCTAGTCAATACACTTGATTATTAAGGATATTTTAGAAAAGACAACACCTATTTAGGACAAATAACTAACTCAACTTACTTCTTTAATCTTCTCAAATTAGTCAACTAGCTCTTATAATTAGAACCAGAAGTAGTAGTCAGATGCCTGTTTTTGTCCCCTATCTTTTCATATTTGATTCTTATTTTTATATTTATTAAGAAGGATCATGAGAATTGTAATTATTCAGAGAGATTAAATTCTGAAATATAAATTTAAAATTACTATGTTATCTTCCATTCTGGCCGTTCTCCTCCGTCCCTGTGTTGGGTATATGTGTGAATATGCGTGGTTTCATTGGTTTGATTCAGGAGATCGACATTAAAGAAGGAAAGCTTAGCTCGTTGTCTCTCCCTTCCTCCCTTGCGCGTCCGAGAAACTCAAAGGACATCCAGAGAAATCGTGACAATTGACATCCAATCAGGGACAATTTTGTACTTTTAAATATTCATTTTAATTTAATATTATGTCCTTCTACACAATTACTCCTCTTGTCTCAAATTTAAATGAATACCAATTTTGTAGTATAATTTAAGCGAAGGGAGTATCATTTTTAAGATTTTTTTCACTAAATATTATTTTGTGAGGTTACTTCATTGTAATCTTTCCTATTTTTGACCATCAAGTATTAGCCGTTATATATGACAAATTTTGTAACAGTATTTTACATTCCTTTTTAATTCGATGGAAAAATATAAAGCAGAGAGTTGAAAAATATTGTTAATATTTAAGCAAATAGAATCAATTGCAAGGTTGAGAGTTGGGACTTGGGAGCATATGAAAGTTGATGAGATAATTTTGTCTATAAAATATATTGACCCTACCTTCTGACTCCCCCCGGGGTAATTTTACAAGCATATTTTCAAAGTATCTACTAATATGGTTCTTCATTCTCTCTTTAGTTATATAAATTTATGAATATGGAGAATCTAATTTATACTCCTCTGGTTCTAAATATAACACCTATTTTGTGGTGCAATTTACAATACAAAATGGGTCTTATATTTAGAACCGGAGAAGTACTTTTTACTCTGGTATGTGTTTTCTTAAAGGAATATGCTTTTTTAAAGCCACTATCTAAAGAAAGGGCTCAATTTTAACTTGTAAGAATTATCATGGGGTTGAAGGGATTTAATTATTAAAAAATTTTAATAACAAGTGACCAGCATAATCTAATGTCATTTCTTACTCAGTGGCTACCCTGAAACTTAACATTATATGCTAACATTATATACTCTTTAGTTATCAATAGATTTTAGGATAATGAAATCCTTTTTTTATAATCTGATTGTAATTTTACTTTTTAACTTTCTTGAAGTGCCTGGCTTTTTCCCTCATTATTTAATTTCCAAGACAAAATAACCAAACTAGTTTGGCATATTATCAGTTTTTTTGGACTATGAGTGAAGTTGGAATGAAACTTAAATGTGGTGTTCTACAAAACAAGTTTGAACGTAACAACCAAACTCTTTCCCTTATAAATCATTTAGAGTAAAAGAAATTACAAGTTAAGATTTAAGCCTACAAATTTAAGCTTGTTTTGTATGGAGTCTACCCTTAATTCAATATATAGTTGAATGGTCGTCAGATAAAATGAACGTAAATTAACATCAATAAGCTTTAATGAAAATGACCATAATTTATTGAATTTGTCCATAAAACTTCCATAGCTAGATTTGACGCTCCAGTTAACAACTGGTGGGCATTATTATTATTATTATTTTTTTTTTATGATCACTATGTCTAATCAAAGATTATTGTTACTCACACACACACACACAAATATATTGAAAGGAAGAAAAATATCAAATTGAAAGGGAATTAATTAATGAGGAGGAGGAAGTGAACGACATTCCCTCCATAAGCAAGCGAAATAGCAATCAGCTGTCTTCTGCTTATCGCCTCCGCAATCTGCGAAGCATTTGTGTTGGCATTCTTCCATCGTTTCTTGTGGCTCTTGGTCTTCCATTGCTCCTCCTCCTCCAACCTCTGCTCTACTTATCACCATCATTATCATCACCACTACTATTATTATTCCTCCTTTCTTCCGCCCCATTTCTTTCTTCTTCTCAAAAACCCCCTTATAATTTCACCAATCTTTCACAGGTGTATGTGTATATACATATACACGTCACACACATATATATAGTGGTGCTTAAATAGCAATAAATGCACATACATATCTCGTTTAATCAAAGAGCATTTATTAATTTATATAATGAAATCTGGTAGCGTTTTTAATGCTTCTAACTTAACATATCCCTATTAAATGTTTTTAATTATTTACTTCTTTACTACTACCTCTGGTCCTTAATATAAGAGTTAGTTGACTAATTTGAGTAGATTGAGAAAGTTTGTTGAGTTAGTTATTTGTAATAATTAGGTATTGTCCTTCTTAAAATACCCTTGTTAATCATGTATTAGTTAAAACTACCATTTGATTAAAATTTTAACATATGTAACTACTACAATGACTACTTTGGAAAAAAATAGATAAATATGAAATATAAAGTAGATTGAAATCTTATATTTAGGACCAGTTAAAAGTCAAACTAACTCTTATATATATATATATTAAGGATCAGAGGTAGTACTATTTATAAAGTAGAGAAAGAATTTTTTTTTCATATTTAATTATAAGTTGCATCATTAAATTTTTAGTGTAAATTAACTATTTTACCTTTATTTATTATTATGTATATTAGATTGATTTTTTTTTGGGAAAAGGGTATTAATTAAAGAGGGTTAAAGTTGAAAAAATTGTTTAATTCAAAGGCAGAATTAATGTGAGTTTCAATGAACTAGGCGGAATCAATGCATGTTTCCAAAAGTAAGAGGTAAGATTAGAAAGAAGAAAATAATTTAAATATATGAAAAATTGGCCATATATATTAATGTGACGGAAAAATTAATATAAGTTTTGTTCAGAGATTTTTTTTGGACAAAAAATAGAAGTAGTTCTTTTTTTTCCCGTAAAATAGAAGTAGTTTGAAGTATAGAGTTGGAAACTTGAATTTTTTGAGAAATATCTGTCCAAATAACAGAGTTTAAGTTGAGATCGTTAGATGGGTTATGTATTTCAGCATGTTTTACAATTCTTTTTTCTTTTGTTGGTGGGTGGGTGTGTGTGTGTGTGTGTTTTTTTAAACAGTTCTTTCTTCTCTCTTTAACTTATAATATACTCCTTTTTCTGCATTTTTTCCATGTATAAGAAAACTTTTAGAAATAACATGTTCTTGTTTATAAAAAACGCACACCAGCTATTAGCTTGTCTGAAAACTTTAGTATTATTTTTTTATTTATGTTCCTATTAATTATTGGTAAGTCTCATAACATATTAATGATTTATACTCTCTCTCACCACAGCCCACAGGGTGCTTTTAATCAAGGCGCTTTTTTTTTTTTTAACAGATTTATTATTTTTAATTAAATCCTGGAAATTCAAGTCCTTGACGTAACCAAAAGAAGAAGAGGGAATTCAAAAAACAAAAACAAAAAGATTTTGAAGAAAAATAAAACATAATTAAACCTTTTATTTCAGTTAATAATTTCAGAAAGACTAATCAACATCAGAACTCATAGATAGCATCTTTCACACACACTGTAACAGTCTGAGAATTAATTTTTGAAATGATTAAACTTGTCCAAAACGACAGCGTTTGAGACAACGTTGGTAGCAAGAAGGGTCGTTGGGTATGTGGAAGCAATAATTAGAGCAGTGGTGGTGACTAATTAGGGTTTCCATCAACCACTGTTTCGTTTGCTTCTTCTGCACTATTAATAATCGCCCTCGACGACGTCGTTACTATCATCATCATCATCAACAACCCCACAATCACTACTGCTACTTTGCTTGAAGCCATCCTTGAGATTTGAGATTGCTAGCTACCGAATTGCTTGGATTAATTTTAATGGATATTCACTTATATATATATATATATATATATATATAAATATACACGCGCACACAATCCAGAACATAAAATCTGACTTAATAAATGGAATATATGATAGGGATCAAAAGAATTTAATGCATTTAGAGGTACCACTTTTTATTTCCCAAAAACATTTCAAGGTATCATGCTGATGCGTGATCCTATAAAGTAGAAAGAGAAGAGATCTTTTATTTCCATTCTAGTTATAAGGGTGTATATTGTTTTGTTTAATTTTAAAGCGTGTATATTTAAGGTGAAATTGAGTTTTAAAATTTTTCCTATTTCTGATAAAATAATATTTCAATTGACTCATAAATAAAATTGGAATGATTGATATATCAATATTCAAAAAAATGCGTGTCTGGCTTTTTTACCTTCACAAATATATATATTTATATTTTTTTGGACAGGCTTGTCCAGCCTCCTTGCTACTAGCCTGACCCATCCGGGGCCAATGTGCAGCCGGATCAGCCCCACATTGGCCTCTTCGAGTCTTCGTCACCTCTGGTCATTTACGGCCCAAAAAGGAAATTAACAAAAGGAGGAAAATTTGTTTAAAAAAAAAAGGGCAATACAAACTTTTGTCCCTCAAGTTTATCTTCGTTTTAGTTTTGATCTCTCAAATTTCAAATCATATGTTTTGATATCTTAAGTTTCTTTTCATTTATAACATTGGTCCCTATAATCTAATAAAAACTTGGATGTCCTTTTAGGGATCAAAACCTATGATTTAAAATTTCCGAGACCAAAATCAAAATGAAGGCAAACTTAAAGGATTAAAAATTATATTAACCCAAAAAAAAAGTACATGTTTGAAAATTTTATTGGTTAAAAGAATCTAAATTTGAGTGAGTGTAACTGTATTTTGTATTTAGCAGGTGCTTTCAAATGACTTTCGTTTTGGTAATTCTTACCCATAATTGAAGATATGTGGCATAGAATTGAAGAAAAAATGGCTCCTGTTGAAGAGATGCTTATTGTATATATGGATCAGACTATTTAAACGTCTTACGATTTAGAACATCATCTATCATTGGTTTTGCTTGGCATCCGGACACATTAACTAACTAAAGACCACAGAAATAACACCTGAACAAAGAACAAGAAGAACTTGAAACTGAACAGAATCAGACACAAACACGTTAAAAAAAAGGTAACTGCAGCAACACATCGATCAACCCAAAGAAATAAGAACTTATTATTAATATATCCGATCCCCATAATATATATATATATATATATATATCCTCAGAGAGAATGAGGCCATTGTTATTCACTGGATATGTTTAGTCACAGTACAGATTCAAACATGGAGGAGTGTTTGGGAATCATCCATATATATTCAAGTTCCAGAGTGAATACACTGATTGAAGCAGACGCTGTAGCAATTTCGGGCTCCAACGAAGGCGCATTGTGCTTCGCATTCTTGTCTGCAATATTCTGGGCTGTTCTGATTCACCCCTATATCGTTAATATGATTTTCTGCTTCTGCCATTATCACCGTCATCATCATCAACAACCCTAACACCAGCATTGCTGCTATTTTGCTGGAAGCCATTCTTGAGATTGTTTGTGTTTATCTGAATAACTCTGATATGTATATTCTTATTTATATATACATACACACCCAGCTGATCAACGTACACTGAAGTTAATGCTTTTGATTCGAGATCATATCACTTGGGAATATTATATATATTGCTTATTGTTTTTCCCCATTCTGTTATCAAACCATTAATGAAAAAAACGGATGCATTGAATTCATATAATGCGTGATTAGATTAATTGAACTTCGTATAATTCTAGCGATTTGTTTCTTTTTTCATTCTTTTCAAATTAGTCAGATATTGATCATGGCATGGGGATTTTCTTGAGAATTTGTAAGGGTGAAATAATGTTATTAAAGAGTATCCTAGACAAGTCTAGAATTGACGGATAAGTGATAACACCGTTGACACCACATCGACGAGCTTAACATCATATCTGAGTTTTTATGAAACTATAAGAATTAATATTTTGGACGGCACAAAATATGGGAACCAAAACTCATTAAAAATATAGGAATTTTGTTTTTAGAAAAATTATCACTTTCTACAGAGCATCTACGATGTCCACATGCATGCAAGTAAAAAATTCATATTTAAATTTAGATTTAAAACTAAAATGTCATATTATGCCTCATTTAGATAGAGAGATCATATTTTTTTATAAGAGTTAGTTGACTAATTTGAATAAATTAAAAAAACTAGTTAAGTTAGTTATTTATAATAAATAAGTATTGTCTTTTTTCAAATACCCTTACTAATTAAGTATATTGACTAGAACTACTATTATTACAAGAATTATCTCAGAATAAATAAATAAATCTAAGAGACAAAGTGAATTAGGATCCTATATTTAAAACTAAAATAAAAATCAAACAAGTTCTTATATTAAAAATCAGAAGTAGTATATAATAGACTCATCATCGATATACAATCGTACATACATTTATCAGATACAGGAAAGATTGCAGTTTTTGAATGCTCCGGAGGAATCGTCACCGACAACAACGTTATCAAATAGAAAGCACTTTGGCGTGATGCATCTACATGGATTCTATCTTATCTTATCATCAATTTTGTTGACTTTTGTTTATTGACATCTTACGTAGGCGATATAACTTCTTCCCCAGGTAACATTTTTTTTAATCTTGTTCTTCTTTAACTAAAAAGAAGTTGGATTTTACATGATTCTTCTTTCTCCATCATGTTGCTTTGAAAAAAAGGCTCAACCCGTGAACCTCTTATTCAGTGAGAGGCATGTACTGTTTAAAAGCACCAACAAAAATTAATTTATATTTAAATAATCTTTTTGTGGGGTTTATTTTGTCTGTCCTTATCCCCTTTTCGCTTTTGCAATTTTCCTCCTCCCATGTGCTCATGTTTAACCCATTATAACCATTGTCCTCTCCACGATACGTTATATATATTGTAAGGTACTCCTCCGATCCTAAATATAATACCTTTATATATATAAAGGTCTTACATTTAAAACCGGATGAGTATATTTTTAATCCAAGAGGTCTAATAGAAGAGACAAATAAAAGACCAAAAAAATTATTAGACTCTTTATGTTCATCTCTCACTTTCTTTGCATGATTATTCTATATACCATGTCACATAGGAAAAGGCTTGAATCCCTTCATATCTGAACATATGTATGCTGCAGATAAATCCCGATAATGGATGTCTTTTTCTTGTTAAGTTAGTGAATGAACTATGATTATTATTATCAGAATCTGTTTTGAGTTGGTGGAAACAAAGAAGTCACACTCATAAAACTTATTTTCCCATGAAGTAGACATTTATCAGTGATCTCACGGACAACAGTTTGATTTGATTCCAAAGTGAGATAAAACATCAGTTTCCCTAGATTTAACAAAGTTAGAAGAAGCTGAAACAGTTATATGCTTGTGTTTCTCAATTATATTGATCTGACATGAATATTCACACGCACACGTACTCTTGAAATTTATATAAATGCCAAATTATTATCTAAAAATGGTGGATTTACTCTAGTGATCCTAAAGCTTAATAATAGACATTTTCTGGGCAAATTCTTCATATTAACTGTAACCAGCAAGCTTCAATTTTCCCTGTTCTCTTACATGAGCAGCACAGCTCAATGAAATTTCATAATCCCCAGAGCAATGAGGAAACAAACAACAATGTGAACTCAAATATAATTGCCCTGAGCTGTTCAGAAGACAAATCTCTGCAAATTCTGTGAAACACAGGTTGAAGCCAGAAAAAGGCATGATATACACCAAAAGGACAGAAACAACAATTACTGATATAAATATATTTATATTATTCTCCATCTTAACAGTTACCGGTGCAGGCAATAATCATACATTTGTAAACTGATATATATATATATATATATATATAAATGCCATGGCAGAGGCAAATGAAGAAGCAAGTACAAAGAAGACACATTGATCTGTTGCACAGGCATGCTACTGGGATTAATAATTAAAGGAGAAGCAGAAAGAGAGAAAAAAAACTGACAATGATCAGAACAAAGTTTCAATCTGTCTTTTTTTCCTTGGTTTCTTTGACCTCTTCCTTCACTTCTTTCTGTTCCTTCACTTCTTTCACCTTTGCCTTCCCTTTCTTGGGCTTCATGAAGCAGAAGCAGGAACAACAAGGACACTGAAACAAGAACTTCATCTTCTTCTTCTTCTGTTCTCAGATCTCAAACTTTCAGGAGAATCTGTAGTGTACTGATAAGAGTTACTAATAAAAGGTTCAGCCTTTATGATTTCTCTGTCTCCTTTTATTTATTTCATATATTGGTGCAATTTTTGTATTGTCCCCACTATATTCTTTTTTGTTTTTTTGGTTTATCCTTTTGCCCCATGTTTATTCATGAACCGTTGGATTCCAATTCCATCACTTTCAATGAACATGCTTGCCTGGTAATGACAGCTTTAGAATGATGGAGGATAGCTAGTGGGGCTACACTAGACATAGTGGAAAATAAGTAGAATCTTTATGTTGAATCTTCTTCAAACATTGCAATCTGTATCATTATTGAGGAGAGTTTAAATCCTACCTATCAAATGCAATTTACTACCTATAAATTTATTAAATTATCTCTCTCTCTCTCTCTCTCTTCAATTATGGGACCCTGGGCTAATACAGATTCAAGTTCATATAAGAAAATGGTACGAATACTCAAAAAATTAAATTCCATGCATACTCATTCATGTGATAGGTGCAATACTTATATGTTAAATAATTCTGAGAGTATTTTATTTCTCGTATTTTGAATTTTTTTATTTCAAAAGATGTAAAATGTAAAATAAAAAGGTTTTAATTTTTAATTTAAAAAGTAATCATGCCTTAACTAAAAGAAAAAAGAGAAGAAAAGGAGTGAAATATCAAATGGGACGCAGTCTCAGTTGTGTCAACCTTGTGGGTCAACTTGGTCATGAATTGGGGACAAAAGGGCACTCCTTTTTTGAATTTTTCATTTTTTTCTAATATTATAATGATTCCTAAGCTGGCAAGCAATAAGATAATAATTATATGCTAAGGAAAAAAAAGAATATTTCAAGATTTAAAAGAATAAGTTATTAGCATTCTGAGGGAAGGGTTTGGTATTTAATAATCTTGGATGAAAGAAAAGATTGAATTCAAGTTTAAACTGCGTTATGTCGTTAAACTTCAGTTTTATTGACGGCACCATAAATTTCAGTAACTTCAGTAACTTTCATCCAAAATAAACCTAACCATTAATTTATAAACAATGAATTTCAAGATATTAAAAATTATAAGATTATAGGATAAAAGACTCCTAATCCAGCCCATGAAGGTCATCATCAAGAAGATCAAAACTCGATAAAATCCCTATGTGGAGGCCCAACACAGTAAAGGCCCAAGTTAGTGTATTGTCTTTGGGCCTCTTTATTCTGAATCATCAGCCCAGTTTCCAACCCATCACAGTAACATAGTTATTACTCATGACGGACTCGTCGTGTGTCGACCCAAAATAAGAAAACAGGAACAACCTAATCCAAGGTTTGAAAAAATCTTTTGATTCCAACATAGTAGCATGATCAAGTATCACTTCGGAAACCAACGGGAGTTGGGTAAAAGAAAAGAAAATAAAAATATTTTTTCATAAGGTGACGGAGATCAAAAGACATGTGAAAGCGTGTTAGGTGACGGCATACAAGTTTGTGTTTTGTTTGAAATCTGAGTTAGCCTTTTTCTTTGTTGGGGATATTTTCCCATTGTTGGAGGCTTAGATATATCATCCAAGTATTAATTATATATTGGAGCATCGCGTGTGTGGTTAAAAATAAACGAGTGCGAGAAAAAAAGAACAAAGATTAAGACAATAATCTGGTTATTGGAGTGATGATTTAAAAGGGTGGTCCTGGTGGTCCAATTTGTGTGTGTGTGTGTGAATCCATTGAAACTATTGGTTAGGAATCCAATGAAATGAACGTGCTTGTTCTCTTGGATTTCATATATGATCAAAGTGATTATGAAAATAACAAACTTATGTCACATTCAAACCGATTTTAGATAGCTCGGCCTTCTTTCTTTCTCAAGTTGTTAGAAGTATGTTCTTATCCTACTTCTAAATATGTCTATTGATTAACATCATTTTGTTGTTTTACCCCAAAAGAAAAAACAGAGCATATGACACTAAACAGTCAGGATAAGCATTAGCCCTTTTTAACTTTTTTGTTTGCTTGGTTTATTTTATAAATTGGGCCAGTTTTGTTGTGGGCGAAATCAAACCCAGTGAGCAGGGTGTTTGAATTCAATTTGGTTTGGAGGAAGAAGAGAGTGGGAGATTAAGGGGGGGAAAAGGGGAAGAAAGTGAAAAGAAAAGAGAGGCAAAGAGGGTAATGTTTGCTTTAGGCTTTAAGGTTGCGTGGCTGACTGGGAAAAGCACCATTACTATTCAGCACACTTCTTTGCTTTCTTCATTCCTCATAGCTGCTTTCTTCCTCACTAATCCATCCCTTCTAATTTCAATCTCTTGTCTTTCACATCACTAAGCATGGCAACAAACCAAATTGTTACACCAAATTGTTTGTTGCGTTTCCAAAAATAAGTTCTATTTTTTTATATGATATAATTAAATACACATACACATACAAATATGTACTTTGTTTGTCAATATTGAGTTCTCATCTAAGCATGATATGACATTGCCACTAGAACAACTAACTGTTGACGTTGACAGGTCTATTATGTTGTTTCTCATGCATTCCTGTAAAAATCGTACTTGTATATGTGAGTTTGCTGTGTGCTTCATTAAAGAGCAAGCTTATGGCATAAATAAAGGTAGGAAGTAAACTATACACACACATATATATTTATAAAGGTGCATGACATATGTTCAAGGAAAAATGTACTTAATTATTTACTTCTTAGAAATTTTTCCTCTGTTTTGTTTGGAGTATGAAAATAAATTATACGGCTTGTTATTTATGAATAGTTTGACCTAATATACGTTTTTAGGAAAAATGATATATTAGAGACCACTGTAATTAACAAATTAATTATATTTACTGATAGCTAATTGTTAGAAAATATCTTTGGGAGGGTTGCCTTAATTGGATCTAACAATGCTCAAATTTAACCTAGTCGAACCATCATATAAGAAGATGAATAATAATGACGGACCGAAATTTTTTAAAATAAATAAGTAAAATTGTCTTTACTTGTGCAATGGCATCTTCATTGTAAATTTTAAAAGCTTAATTACAAATTTTAGAAGATCATATTTAAATCAGTTGTAAAAGACTATAAAATTCACGATTGATTTGGAATTAATATTCCCAAATGAACTTCCGGAATTAATGTAGCCGTGTTCTTTTGCCAATTTATGAAGCTAAAAGGGAGTTTGGATAAAAACTAAACTACACTTTGAAAAGTAATTTTACGGTGTACGAAGCAAATATATGAAGGCGTTTGTCTCGATTTGTGAAAAAGTGGTTTTCAGAAACATTTTTATGTCATGCCAAACACCGCCTAACACAATTTACAATTGATTTACAGAATTACAGCTGATTCTTGGGAATTTTGCAGCCATGTTATTTCTCTGATACCCAAGGGCATTTTAAATCCATTTCTTTGTTTTTTTTTTACAAAAAGAACCTTGGTTCTTTTTTGTAATTTCATGAATTGGTGGTTTTAAAATCTAATTAATTCCCTAGACTAGCCGCTCTAAACGCCATTTTCCCTGCATTTACATTTTTTTTTGCCAACAATTTACTATATGCATATTATGATATGAATTTCTTAAGATCTGAACATTAGTATGTTTTTATAAGTTTTAAGAAAAATGTTAATTTCGTCTGGCAAAAACAAAAATGTTAATTTCAATATTTTTAAAACAATTACTCCATTTTTAAATTTTGTAAAAGAAAGAGGTAGGTGGCAATCAAGCGCCATAATCCTATCTTTGACTTTTTAACTGCGCTATTATAAAAGATAATAATGATTTATCAAAACGTCATTGAGCCGCTACGCCAATCGGATTAGTCCTATTCTTTCAAAAGAAAGCAACCTAACCAAATAAATAACTGAGTTTTTATATTTTACAATTTGGAAAATGGTATCACTAATTATAGATTTCGCATTTTATATTGATGTGGAAAGTTAGGTGGTTGGTTGGAGGATAGACACGTTTTACTATATTAAAATTTATTTTCTTAAGACGTACACATTCGTTGTAAAGCAAAATATATTATATATTCTCTTTAATCTTGATTATAAGCACTTTTTTAAAAAAATGACTGAATTTATTATAAGGCGTATTAATTAATTTTTTTTAATATCACCCTTATTTTAAGTCATTAGATATGGAGATAATATAATTCATATATGAAAACTTTCTATTCAAATATGGGTAAAATAAAAAAATTTATCCAGTTTTCATTTAAAGTTAATGACTTAATTACATTTTCTTAAGAAAAATTTCAAAAAAATTCTTCTTGAATTTTAAAATTTTAAATCGCTGTTGTTTACTATACTTTAATAATAATTGATTATACTTGAAAAAAAAATAACAAGTATCTCCTAATTTAGAATTTTAAAATTTTTAGGGATATTTTTTTTAAAAATTTTTCGTTATCTTAATTGGGTAAGATAGTTTATAGTGCATTATATCAAATAGGGAGGGTCATTTTTTAGGCCCTGTGTCACCAGTCATAATTATCTCCTTACACGAAAACGTTTAAAGGCTGACAATTTTATCAGTAATGATAGAATCAAAGTGGCAAAAAAAAACTCAATTTTCTTTAAGTTTGATAATTCAAATTTTGTCAAGGCCAAAAATAATAATAATTCAAATTTTGTGGGTTTGAAATAATCACATTGGCAGAAATATCCTCTATTTTACCTGACAATACAGTATATATATTGGAAAATAAAAAGCAAGCAATCATGTCTCTTCCTAGAAATGGAGATATGTAATATTTGGATATGATATTATGGATTTATTTATTTATATTGCATGATTAAAGAAAAAATATGAGAGTGTTAATTAGAGACTTTAAAAAATGTCAACGATGCAAAAGGGAAAAGGGAGAAGCCAAGGGAACAAGTGGGAAAAAGGGGTATGATTGAAGTGTTAATGGTGGGAGTCGGTGCCATGATGGTCAAGTGTGAAAGTCTATGCCCTCTTTTCATTATCTTCCTTTGCAAGACATATCATTAAACCAACCATTTTTTTTAATTTTCACTCCCAAAAAAAATTAAATTAAAAATAAGGTGCAAAACCATTTGGAACAAAAGTGATTTGGTTACAATAAGCCAAATTAGCATTATGATCAAACCCCCTCTTTAATTTATGATCAATAATTCACATCATTCATTAATTTTCTTCTTTTTAACCCCAAAACATTAGACTTATTACTTTTTGTCGAGTCAATTTTTTATGCATGGAGCAATTTTCTAAAAGCCGACCAATTTTTTTGAACACACATTTAAGTCAAACTAAACCATGCGTTTAAATTAAAGCCCTTTAAAACAATACTACTTCTGATCCTAATTATAAATACCAATTGACTAATTTGAGAATATTAAGGAAATAAGTTAAGTTAGTTATTTGTAATAAATATGTGTTGTTTTTCCTAAAATATCTTGCTAATGAAGTGTATTGGTTAGAATTACTATTATTAGAAGGAATATTTTGGCAAAGAATAGATAAATATGAGAGACAAAGTAGATGGAGTCTTATATTTAGAATCAAAATAAAAATAAAATGAGGTCTTATATTAAAAATCGGAGATAGTATGTGTGTGTGTAAAATCAAGATTAAATGGCGATGGTACTTTTGAAACAATTGATATTAGTGTGTGTATTCATCCGTTCTCTCTTCTTCTTTTTTCCCCTATCTGCTGTTTTTAAATATAAAGAACAAATAATTTGAGTAGAACTTTTTCCTGCCTTCATTTTATTCCTCTTAAGGATCACTAATATTCCCACCAGCTAACAAATTTACATACAACAAATGCTATTGAAGTTTTTATGGAGAGCAAATATCTTCTATATATATATATACACACTATATAAATTCAAAACTATTTTTTTGGCCGGTAATATATATTCAAAACTATTACAGCTTTATTCAAAGTTTAGGTAAAATCATTACCTAAAGAAGTTGAATTGATTCTTCTTCTCCAACAGTTGTAGATTCTCTACTTGCCTTTATTGATCTACTGGTAGGATTTTTTTCCATGGGACCAAGAATATTTTCATTAGACAAGGAAAACTAATCTCTCTCGGGATGTGGGATATGGGATATGGAAGGAAAAGGATCTTCATGTTGTAATTATTGAAGTTTGAGTTGTAAATTTTGAATTGTTAGTTTGTAAATTGACCCTCATATTATACTTTTTCTTATTAAGAACTAGTTGAGAGTTAAATCCTATTATAAATATAAAATTTTAATTTATTTTTTATCCCAAACTTATAATTTTCCTTTAAAGTATCCCTACTAAATATTGATTACAAGGAATTCTCACCAATAAATAGTTTTACTATACATAATTAAAGAGGGTAATTTGTAACTAACATAGCTAATTTTTTTCAATATCTTCAAATTAGTTATCTCATTGTTATAATAAGGATTGAATGTACTATCAGCTTTCTTATCATTCTCCCTAAATAAAGTTCAGGAGATGTTTGACATAATTTAATTATTTTCAAATAAAAGGATATTAGAACAGAAAAATAAATTAAAATCAATCCAACTTGTTGATGAATTAAATATGAATGGTGGATGTATAATTGATCACGCTGATGCATCATGGCCCATTAATTAATATTAATAAGCACAGAATTCTTACATTCGTTACCGAAATTAAGGACTAAGGTCACTAATGTGTCCTATGATTAAGGAGCATTGTGTTGATTTTACAGGGCAAAATGTGGACTTTTCACACGACAAGAAGACAAGTAGTGCTGAAATTGTGGTACAGCTGAAGATAATCCCAATAATATATTGGCTTACCCTAAAGCTCCTTTTTATCATAATCAGCTCTTTTATGTAAAAGTGGTATTGCTTTAAGTATTACTTATAATATATATATATACTCCTCCAGTCCTTAATATATGACCTAATTGTTGAGTTAGTTTTGGTCCTAAATATAAATATAAGATTCATTTCTCATATTTATCAATTTTTTCTAAATTACTCTAATGGATACTCTCTCAATCATAATCAAGTAGAAGATGAAGAGGGGTATTAAAAAAGATGATTATGGTATTTTAGGAAAAACGTGTCACATTTCTTATAATTAACTAACTTACTTAACTTTCTTAATCTAATCAAATTAATTAAATAAATCTTATATTAAAGGAGTATTATTTTCTTCTTTATTTGGTATAAAAACTACTTAATTGATTTGAGTATATTAAAAAAGTCAGGTAAATTAGTCAATTATAACATATGCAACATGATTTTTGTAAAATATTTCTATATTATGTGAGATTATATCTCAATTTATAAGTTAGATAAATTAATTTAAAAAATAATAAATATGAAATATAAAATAAATTGAAATATTATATTTATGACCAAACATAATACTCCCAAAAGGAGTATTTATATAATTGAAACTAATATGCGTTAGTAGTAGATTTTATATAATATAACGTACAGATACAAATGCACATTTCACATCATACAGTATATTTTACGGGGAAATCTTAATAAGCTCCCTCAAACTTCTGTTAATCCATATGAAATAATTGGATTGCACCGTATTGTACTATATGTTTTATTGTATGGCATTATACTTTTTTAGTTTTAAAATTAATTAATGAGTCTCATTTTTTCGCGGGCTAACATATATCTGACCATTGAAAAGAATGAACGTTCTTTCAAGACCAAAAATATACCTGGTTGATGGCATAAACTACTTTTTTTTGGGGGGGGGGGGGAGTATGGACAATTAAAGTGAAAGAACTACATGAGAAATAATAAGTCAATAAAACTTTTACTTCTAAATAAAATACGTGGAAAAATAATAAAAAATAAAATTGTACTAGACTGAGTGGTTTTGAAAATAAAAAATATTATATAGAATTCAATAAAAGATGCATAATTTATAGTAATTCATAAATAATGCGGCTACTCTCTTAAATTTTATGTTTTATAGTGTGAAAATATAATAACAAGCCGATAAAAAAAAGGATAAAATGGGATGTGAACCAACTTCGATTAGGCTGTGTCCCAAATTGTGAAGTGTGATGATGAGCTCCTAAAAAACTGTGATCTCTGAGACAAGTTGACTGCTTTCCGCATTGCCTTTACGTGAGATATTCAAAGTCTTATTTATTATATTCACATTTTGCATGCATACCATATTCCAATCCAATTTTGCCTCGTCTTCTCTATTATTCTCACATTAATGTTAGTCCTCACTGATTTGTGCCTAATCTGTAATCTCTTATCTAAATTTGTCAACTACCCTCAAATTGTTTTAGGAAGTATTTGGATGGAATCAAAACTATAATTTTAAAAGTATTTTTACGGTATACGAAATAAATATATAGGAGAATTTATCTTGATCATAGGAAAAGTGTTTTTCAGAAGTATTTCTGATGCTACCCAAACACCTTTTTAAAAATACTTTTGTGACTATTCTCACAATAAAGTTAGTGCTCACTTATTTGTGACTAGTCAAGCCTGTCTTTTTACTACTCCTATGGTCTTTAATGTAAAACATGTTTAACTATATTTAAGTATGTTAAGAAAGTCAAGTAAATTAGTTAATTATATGAAATATGATATGTTTTTTCTAAAACATCATAATCATCTTTCTTAATATCTTTCATCTCTTTCCTACTTGATTATGGTTGAGAGAGTATCAACAAAGATTATTTAATAAAAATTTATAAATATAAGAAATAAGTCTTACATTTAGGACCAAGATTAAGTTAATAATTAGGGCATATATGAATATATATATATATATATTCGTTTTAAATGTCCTCCATGCTGTTTAGGTATTTTCTGCATGTTACGTTAATTTATATTTGAAGTCTGATGTAAACTATGTTTTAATTAAATAATCCGAAATACCTTAACCACATAGTATCGGAATTTATGGAAGCCTCGCATTTCGAAAATAGAAGCAAAAGTACAATTAATCCTGCATGTGCAGTGCAAGTTGATGCATGTGTAGTAGTTAACATTAATTGTGCATTTCGATGCATATATATATATATATATATATATATGCAAGTTGGTTCTTCCTCAGTCATGAGACATGAAACTAACGTACATATGCGGATCCCTATGACTAAATTTGAGCGACATATAAACTAATTACTAATATAATACATAGTACTATTTGTCTTTCAACCTTTAATCACATGCATATCAACAGATCCATTTTATTACTTGTTATTATTATCATTATTATTATTATTGTTATGTACAAACAAGTGAAATTTAAAACATTTGTAGTTCTTGTTGGTAAAAAAAATAAGGTTAATACAAACTTTAGTGTCCAAGTTTTAATCTTAAATTTTTTTTATTTATAATATTTTTTCTATAATCTAATAAAAAATTAGACCATGTTATCTAACTTATAATTTAAAATTAGAGGGGATTAAAATAAAAATGAGGGCAAACTTAAAAAATAAAAAATTATATTAATCTAAAAAAAATATTTTAAGTTCCAGATCTCATGGTGAACGTGAGGAGAGGAGGGGTGGATGCGTGTGATGCCATTAAGGACACTACCACATAAAATTGCATTTATTGTCCCGAGTTTTTTAGGAATACAGTACAAGTTTTTTAATTAATAATTAATACAACCATATGATATCAAATACTATGTTATTATGAAATATTATGGTATTAGATTTGAGTTTTATCATATATTAAATTATACTTTTCTGATCCTAAATATAAGACTCTTTTTGTAGTATAAATTACACTATAAAAAATGTCTTATATTTAGAACCGGAGGAGTATTTTTCTTTCTTACCTCACACACACATACTGGTCACATTTTTCTTTCTTGAGGATTTAAGATCGCAAATTCATATGAGAAACAACTTTAATTTAAGAAATGTCCTCAGTGTAATTATTTGGGTTACAAAGTCTTGATAACATTTAAAGCAGCAACAAAAATGTAGAAGGGTTTAATTAGAATTGCTTATTATATTAAGTGTTTATCAATACGTTCATCTGAGCCAATTTTTTGGTTGTTGCAAACTTACTTATTTTGTATTTTATAAATCACAATAAAAAAATAATTTTGAAGAATCCCAGTGCCATTCTGAATAAGCACTAACTCAACTATAGCTTATGCTAGTTTACCCGATGGTTGAGTTTTTTTTTTTTTTACTTGATTTAAGGCACGTGCAACTATCTGTTCAAAAACTAAGGAAATGTGATTAAATTATTAAATTTGTTTGAAAATAAAAACTTTCTAAATCTGGTCACATCAAATAAGGCAAATAACATGAATCATACATAAGAAGTCATAGAAATTATAATTAATGAGATTTTAAATTTTAAACAGAGAAAATTTTACAAAAATATAATTAATAACTTAATTGTTAGTAACTTATAATAAGGATTGATGTTTCGATGATCATACAGATCAAGGAGGGCCGCTTAGGAAAGCCGCGTCACCATTAGACTTAAATTAGTCGGATGCTAACGGATATGAGTGGGTTTAATTAAAAAAATTTAATTAAAGTGTGTTGTAATTAAAAGAGTATGGCTTAATGTATACTTATTCCGATCTTATTTATAAGTTTGAAATTTAGAAAGAGATATGATTGATTATATAAGTTTTAATTTTTTTTATTTTTTTCATTATTTATTTTATCTTATTTGTTATATTCTCTCTTATCACATTTTTCAACAATTCTTTTTCATAATGTTTTTCCTTTATTATATTTTTAATTAATTTTAATTAATAATCCGTGAATTAGTAATTGGAGTTGATAATTACCAGTATTGATGAATGAAAGGAATCATAATTGGGGGGGGGGGGAGTTGACCCGACAAGGGAGAGAGAAAGAGAGGCTGATCAAATAAACACAGCTTCTTCAACCCGTGACGTTCGCCTACCGTACCGCCGCTCTCCTTTTCACCTACTCTGTTTCAGCGCGTCCTCTTTCACTTCTCCGTTCTCCTCGTACCTCCCACTCCCCGTTAGGTATCAAGATAAAAACTAGATAATGATTTTAAAAGTGTTTTTATGGTATACGAAGTAAATATGTAGAGGAGTCTGTTTCGTTTTGTAAAAAAATATTTTTCAGAAACACTTTTCTATCGTGCCAAACACCCCCTAAATTAAGCTTATTTTTTTTAAAAAAAAAAAATCATTTACAATTACTTAATAGTAGTTCGTTGCTACCATGAAGCCATGAGCTATAAAGTATCAAGGTTCACTTTCTGTGAACAAGTAATTGTAGAAGTGGTCTACTTTTTTCTTTTTTTAAAACAAATGTCTTCGTGCTGGATTCATAACTCTTAACCTTCGTGATGCGGTTTTAAGATCTCTACTATCAATCTTTAACAAATACTATTGGCATGACATTTTATCTTTTGTATCTGATTTCTTTTCTTATTATTATGTTCAACGATGTTTCCTTACCCTCTTTTCTTAGTTGTTTAAAGTAATTTATCTGTTCATTATCTTATTGTAAATTTTAAACATTTCATTTTTTTAACATATCGTTTTGTCTTCCTTTCAAAAAAATTATTGCTAATTCATTAAAAAGTTAGAGTGACTGATATTTTAAAATAAAACCAAAACTTGAAGTCACTCAAACTATAGTAGATGAATGACATATAATGTGATGGATGTTTCCTAAGAAAAATGGCAGATTATAAATTATGAACAATACAACTTTCAGGATTCATTATTAACAAAATAGGTCCATATTACTTTCATAAAGTAACTTAACATATGTTGTTTAAAAAAAAAACAGGATATATTTCCAGTATAATATTTTTAACTAATTTGTATAATTTAAAAAATATTTAAGATGATCACTTTGTAATCAATATGTAGAGAATTTATGACATTCTTTGTAAAAATACTCATAGTATTTAATAATTAAAATTTATGCAAAGATAAAAAGATTCCGATAAAGAAGAGTATTATGAAACAAAACGTAAATGTGCCTCCAACACTCTAATCTTTTTTTTTAAGTGCATCCAACACCTAGTTATTTTTATTGTGTTCTTCTTTTCAATGCATCTAACATTCTGATATTATTTTTTTAGTTATATCAACACCCAAATCTTTGCTAGATGCATTGAAAATAAAATTAGGATGCTAGATGCACTAAAAAATATGATCAGGATATTGTATCTTTGTATGCACTATTAACAAGATTAGAGTGCTAAATTGCATTTGAAAAGAAATATTAGAGTGTTAAATGCACATTTACCCTTTTTTTTATAATAATATTTTTATTGGGATTTTTTTACGTCTGTATAAATTTTGATTATTAAATAGTATGAGCATTTTTAAAGAATGTCACAAATTCTCTACATATTAATTACAAAATAAAAATCTTAGATATTTTTTAAAATTACACAAATTAGTTAGAACAAATAATGCAAAAAAGAAAAAAGACTTATATTTAGAATTAAATAAAACTTTTAAATATACTTATATTTAGGGGGTGTTTGGGTAAGAACAAAACCATGATTTCAGAAGTGTTTTTACGGTATACGAAATAAATACGTGCAGGAATTTATCTCGATTTACGAAAAAATACTTCTGAAAAGTGATTCTGAGTGTTTCCAAACACCCCCTTAATCAAACAAAAAATCAATACTATTTTAACTATAAAAATTAAAAAGCACTTTGGTAGAGTCAAATGATAGCGCGAGCAATTGAGTGTTAAATGCACATTTACCCTTTTTTTATAATAATATTTTTTGTTGGGATTTTTTTACGTCTGTATAAATTTTGATTATTAAATAGTATGAGCATTTTTAAAGAATGTCACAAATTCTCTACATATTAATTACAAAATAAAAATCTTAGATATTTTTTAAAATTACACAAATTAGTTAGAACAAATAATGCAAAAAAGAAAAAGACTTATATTTAGAATTAAATAAACTTTTAAATATACTTATATTTAGGGGGTGTTTAGGTAAGAATAAAATCATAGTTTCAGAAGTGTTTTTACAGTATAACGAAATAAATATGTACAAAAATTTATCTCGATTTATAGAAAATACTTCTAAAAAGTGATTCTGGGTGTTTCCAAACACTCCCTTAATCAAACAAAAATCAATACTATTTTAACTATAAAAATTAAAAAGCACTTTGGTAGAGTCAAATGATAGCGCGAGCAATTGAGACAAAGACCCATTTGTAATCATAGCTGTGCCACGTGTGCAAAGCACGCGCGTAATGAAAGCGTGGGGCTTGGAAACCTCTTTTTCTCCTCGTTTTACCGCACTTACCGAATCTGTTGAACCTCTTAACCCCATCGCCCCTCTTTATTCCAAAGAGAGAGAAAGAAGGCAGACAAATGCAGGTGCCGAGCATTGACGCTCAGACACACACATAGACATAGAGAGAGAAAGAGCGGGGGGGAGAGAGAGAAGATGGCCATGTGGGCTCTCTTTCAAGTCAGCATGTGAAGGAGCAGGCAGCCTCGCAGGCATTTATCCACTGTGAACAGGAAAGAAAGCAATCCAAGCGGTAGAGAAAAATACTTATAGTGCTCAAGTCAGCTCTCTTCCCTTCGTTCTCGTTTCAACCTTCAAACCTCTCTCTCTCTCTCTCTACTTACTACTACGACCCAACCAAATAAAAAATTAGATTCTCAGGAAAGAGAAAGAACTTTCCTTTTCTGTCTCGCACTGTGCTACTGCCTACTAGTGCTCTCTCTCTCTTGCACTATTTCTTTGATTTGAAATATCTGCTCCCCTTGTCTCTCTCTCCTCTAGATTCTACCCTCGTCTGTGTTTGGTTTGAAAATCAGAGAGAAGACAGCTATTACGTTTGAAAAAAAAAATTTACTCACTGTAGCGCAGGGAAAAGACCATAGAGAAGAAAAGATCGCCTGGTTTGGAAACCAAGGGATACCCTTTGACGAAAGTTTTTTTCCTGCTGAAGTTAGGTTCGCAGGGCCTTGTCATGTACCCGTACTCCATCTTTCTTTATTCTTCTTTGTCAACTCCCTTAGCGCATAAGTTCAACTTCTGTCTCCTTAAGTAGCCAAAAGATTTGTTTTTTTATGGAAGGGTTTTTTTGGTAGTTATGTTGTGATCTAGTGGGATTTAATTTTCATTCAATAATCTGTGTGGTTCTTGTTTTAAGTTTTTGGCTTTTGTCCCGTCAATTTTTAGTTTATGGATTCTTGATTTTCGGTCAAGGATCTTAATTGCAGGTGGGGACGAGGGAAGATCACCAGTTCTACCTGTATAATTGATTGTTGTTTCCTTTACCTTTTTTTTTTTTTTTTGGGGCTCCTTCATGGCCACTGTTGTTCGCTTCACCCGCAAGCTGCTCTTGGATGGTCCTTTTTGTGCTTTCTTAGGCGTCTGGGGGCAGGGGATATAAGTTTCTTCATTTGCGCTTCTTATCTCTTTCTTCAAGGGCTTGTTTGTGAGTGTGCGTTCAGATTGAGTAGTGTTTTTTTCCCATTGTCTCGATCTCTCCTCTGGGGATTTGATTTTCCACTTGGGGATTGGTGACATCCTTTGTTTATTTGTAATTTGTTCTTCTTCCCTTGCGATTTCAAGCTCCTTCTTTGTAGTTCTGAAAAGCATTGAGATTCTCATGACGCTAGCTTCTTCTTCGCCGATGGGAGCTTAGCCCTGCCTTGACTTCAGCTTGAGGATATTATTTGGTTTCATGATGGTGGTACCGAGACATTTCTTGATGAGTTTTCTCCAATGGGGGCTCTTGGCCTGCTTTCTTTGCTTATCTCTGGGTCTGAAAACCTCAACCCAATCCTGTGACTCTCGTGATGTGTTGGCTCTGAGGCAATTTGCTGGCAGCCTCACTAATGGGTCTATTATCGCATCATGGTCCACTGATATTGATTGCTGCAATTGGGTTGGAGTGGTCTGTGATAATTTGACTGATGAGACAACTGGTAATAGAGTGACCAAGTTGATTCTGCCTCAAATGGGTCTCAAAGGGGTAATTTCTACTTCTCTAGCGCAATTGGACCACTTAATTGTGCTGGATCTTTCGTTCAATCATCTCCAAGGTGCGTTGCCCTCAGAATTCTCCAAGTTGAAGCTGCTGAAATATCTGGATTTGAGCCATAATATGCTGTCAGGACCTGTTGCTGAAGCTCTTTCCGGCTTGCAGTCCATTCGGACACTGAACATTTCCAGCAATTCAATTAGTGGAAACCTCTCTGAGCTTGGGGAATTTCCTTATCTCGTTGCATTCAACATAAGCAACAATTCATTCAACGGTCAGTTCAATTCTCAAATTTGCAGTTCCTCTAAGGGGCTTCGCGTCCTTGATATATCTGCCAATCGCTTTGCTGGTGGTCTCGAAGGCTTGGGCAAATGTAACACATCTCTTCATGAGTTGCATTTGGATAATAATTTATTTTCAGGCCCTCTTCCGGATTCTCTGTACTCACTGTCAGCCTTGGAGCAACTCTCGGCGTCTGTGAACAATTTCTCTGGTCAGTTAAGCACGCAACTAAGTAAGCTCTCTAGCCTAAAGTCCATAGTAATTTCTGGCAACCAGTTTTCTGGGGTACTCCCAAATGTGTTTGGGAATTTGTCAGATTTAGAACAATTGGCAGCGCACTCCAATTTATTTTCTGGGTCATTGCCATCTAGCTTGGCTTTATGCTCAAAGCTTCGTGTGCTTGATCTTCGGAACAATTCTCTGGCGGGTGGAATTGATCTTGATTTTACTGGGTTGTCTAAACTCTGTAACCTTGATCTTGCGTCTAATCATTTTACTGGCCCTCTTCCAAACTCCTTGTCATATTGCCGTGAACTGAAAGTTTTGAGCCTTGCTAAGAATGGGTTGACAGGCTCAATTCCTGAAAACTATGCAAACCTTTCATCGCTGTTCTTTTTGTCTTTGTCAAACAACAGCTTAGAGAACTTATCTGGGGCCCTGTCTGTGCTGCAGCATTGTAAAAACCTCACTACAGTTATCCTCACAAAGAATTTCCATGGTGAGGAAATACCAAAAAGTATTTTGGGATTTGAGAGCCTAATGGTTTTAGCTCTGGGAAATTGTGGTCTCAAAGGCCAAGTACCTGCTTGGCTTTTGAATTGCAGCAAATTAGCAGTCCTTGATTTGTCTTGGAACCGTTTGGAAGGCAATATCCCTTCTTGGATTGGTAGGATGGACAATTTATTCTACCTGGATTTCTCAAACAATTCTTTCGTTGGAGAAATGCCAAAAAGTTTGACACAGTTGAAGGGTCTTGTATCCACAAATTGCACTAGGCCAAATCTGTCTGCATCAGCCGGTGTTCCTCTCTATGTCAAGAGAAACAAGAGTGCTAATGGGCTGCAATATAACCAGGCTTCAAGTTTCCCCCCTTCATTATTATTGAGCAATAACAGATTGAGTGGAGTGATATGGCCAGAAATTGGGCAACTCAAAGCACTGCATGTTTTGGATTTAAGCAGGAATGAAATCTCTGATACAATTCCTAGCAGCATTTCAGAGATGGAGAACTTGGAAACATTAGATCTGTCATATAATGATCTCTATGGAATGATCCCTCCATCGTTTAACAAGCTTACATTCTTGTCAAAGTTCAGCGTGGCATATAATCACTTGCAGGGACAAATTCCATCCGGGGGACAGTTTCTAAGCTTTCCTAGTACAAGTTTTGATGGCAACCCGGGACTTTGTGGTGGAATAATTTCTCAATGCAAAACCAACAATATGGGATGGAGGCCCAATATGCCTGCTGGTTCTTCCAGCAGATTTGGTAGAAACAATGTCCTTGGTATAACAATCAGTATAGGGGTAGGGCTTGCCCTGCTTCTTGCCATTGTTCTTCTGAAAGTATCAAAAAGGGATGAAGAGAAGCAGGTTGAAAACTTTGATGAGGAATTGGGTCGGCCCCCCAGGTTATCTGAAGGACTTGTTTCTTCAAAATTGGTTCTTTTTCAGAATTCAGATTGCAAGGATCTCACAGTTGCGGATTTGTTGAAATCCACAAACAATTTTAACCAAGCAAACATTATTGGTTGTGGTGGGTTTGGTCTCGTTTACAAGGCAAATCTTCCAAATGGCACAAAAGCTGCAGTCAAGAGACTTTCTGGTGACTGTGGTCAGATGGAGCGTGAATTCCAAGCTGAAGTAGAGGCCCTTTCCAGAGCTCAGCACAAGAACCTTGTTTCTCTAAAAGGTTATTGCCGGCATGGCAATGTCAGATTGTTAATCTATTCCTACTTGGAGAATGGAAGTCTGGATTACTGGCTGCATGAGTGCGTGGATGAAAAATCAGCTTTGAAATGGGATGTGAGACTCAAGATTGCAAAAGGTGCTGCTCATGGATTAGCTTACTTGCATAAGGGGTGCGAGCCATTCATAGTTCATCGGGATGTCAAATCTAGCAATATACTTCTGGATGATAAATTTGAAGCTCATTTGGCTGATTTTGGCCTTTCAAGACTACTTCAGCCTTATGACACCCATGTTACAACAGACTTAGTGGGTACATTGGGATATATTCCGCCAGAGTATAGTCAGACATTGACAGCAACCTTCAGGGGTGATGTCTATAGCTTCGGTGTTGTTCTTCTCGAACTTCTTACTGGTAGAAGGCCGGTAGAAGTCATCAAAGGTAAAAACTGCAGGAACCTGGTGTCTTGGGTGTTTCAGATGAAATCAGAAAACAAGGAGCAAGAAATTTTCGACCCAGCCATTTGGGACAAGGATAATGAGAAGCAGCTCTTGGAGGTACTGGCCATTGCTTGTAGATGTTTGGACCAGGAACCAAGGCAAAGACCCTGTATTGAAGAAGTTGTTTCATCGCTCGATCGTGTAGGGGCTGATGGTTTGCAGCAGTGATTATGAGTTCTTACATACGTGACAGCTAGCTATCTGGATTTTGGTTGTTCTCTGACTGCCAACATTTATAGCAAGTTTGTTGTATGGGGGTTCGGCGTTCTTTGGTTTTTTTTTTCCTGGTCCTTTTCTCACACTATACTGATACGTGTACTCTGTAAAAAAGGCTAATTTTGGCCACCAGATGTTCCTGCAAATAAGAATTATAGAGGATCTGCATTTTCTTCCCATTAACTGAGTTGTAAAATTGTGAGTTTCAATATCACAAATCGTGCAAGTCATCTAACTGTTCTTTCCTTGCATTTGTACATGCATGCAACAGATGGTGAATGTGACAAAAATTGCTCTTTCCTGCTGTGTTGTTCCTAATAACCTTTATTTCTGTTCCACTGGACCTGAACACGATTCATTTACAGTAATATCTGTTCCGCATAGCGATGGCATCCAAATACCTTTAAAAAAATCCATAGTGGGTATTAGACTATCTTATCAAAGTCTGAGGTTATAATTAAACTGATATATATTGGTTGTTGTGGCTCAATGGGACAGCTACTTTGTCACCAAAATTGATCTAAAGATTATCTCTCCACCCACCAAAAAAATAAGGACTGACAATACATAGTGGTTCAAAGGGGTAGTTGACAAAACAGATAGAGATTCAAAAACCCAAATGGGATCAGACCACTGGAAGAGTCTCGGCAAGATTTTGAAAGAAATAAGTGGAATCTGCACTTTAGAATCAACCAATTGGCTGAAGAAAATACCATCTCAGTATATTGTGTGTGTGTGTGTGTGTATTGCTGATGCGAAGTCCCACTTGGTAACAGTATATTACTTGGGATGATCCTTTTTTCCGCATGGTTGAAACTCCTCTTGTGCTTTTACTTTAAGAGGCAAGTACTGGCGCGGAACTCACAAAGTGGCCTTTCTCTTTTTATAAAAAGAAGCTAATCTGTGTGGTTCAGAGGCACGGAAGTTTCCTATCAGAAAAAGGCTTTGAACAAACATTAAAATCCTCATGAAACCAACCATAAAGTTCCAATCGGACAGTTAAGGATACACTCAAATATTGGTGTGGATTCTGTCCCAGTGAGTTTGTTGTCTATCTAGTGCTGGAGGCAAACATTTCAAAGGTGTTTTCTCCACTGCCGTTTCCTTTTTTTTTTTTTTTTTTTAATGTTTTGAGTTAAAAGGACAAACACTAATAGCTAGAGGTTATAAGCGATAGTGAACCCGCAACCTCTTACTTACAAAGAAAAATCAATACCACTGGGCTACAGGACCTTTGACTTTCAATTTTATTTTTAATTACAATATTCTGATTGCAGATACAATAATTAAAACTTAATTAAAAAATGCAGCTAACAATATGTTAAGGTTAGCAGATCATTTTAATATCTTAGATTATAGGTACTCTCAATAAATGTTGCGGCCTTGATCAATTCTGTAGTCCAAATTGAAACGGACCAAACTTCTCACAATGTGTGGCTTAGTGTTTATCTTTGTTTCCTTTCATATTGTAATATAATAAGACATGTTTTTTTAGGTAATAAAAAGTAACTTATTTTTAGAGTTATATTGAATTTTATACTTAATTTGAATACACTCGAGTGAGATTATATGTGTATAAAAATTTTAACAACTTTAGGATTATAAGACGTGTTTTAAAAATTTATTTGGGAGAAGATTCTTCATAATATAACTTGATGAATGGTGCTGCCATTATTATATTTAAATAAAATATTTTATAATCATGTAATCATACATTCAGTAGATAGAATGGATGAGATTAAATAGAGTATCTAGAATAATTTTCCTTATTTATAGTCATCTTCTTTTTAGTTTTTTAAATTAATATATGATCAACGTAATCAACCTATCAACTCACCATCCACATCAATATCAATTAATATTCAATATAAAACATAATTGCATAAGGACCGACCCAGCATGCAATTATTATTCTCGTAATTAGTCAAAATCATTAACTTAGCTAATTAATTCAGTGATTTCATTATGACACATTTTTAATAGTATATGGTAAAGAAAGATAGTGTGAAATTGCCTAATGCGTTTCCCATTACAAATTGAGTGGCAATTTCACTTTTTTCCCCCCCTTGTTCTTCATGAGATAGCGACCTATAAGCTATAATACTTATAATAAAAGGAGATAAATTTGGAGATTATTAAACAAAACAAAAACGGTAATGCAGGTCAATGTCATGATCCAGAAATTAAGGTTCAAAATTTTCAAACTTTTGATAATAGTAAAAAATTCAAACACAAAATATAAATGCTTGGAACGCGGTCTCCTCTTCTTTACGTCTCTTTGGAAAACACTGGGCTATGGGAGAAAGTATTCACCCAATATTCAAATCTTTTTAAAAAATTTGAGACTTAGACAGATAACCATAACATCCATTCATACTCTTTTTTTTTTTTTCAAATTGATAAGATGACGAAAAGAATTATATAACGGTAACAGTTTATCCTGTGAATTTTGTAAATTTTGAAGAAAATTGCATGAATTAGTGTTTTTCAGAGTAATTTTAAGATATACGAAGTAAGGATGTGAGGAAAATTTTATCTTAGTTTATGAAAACACTTGTTTTATTATAAGGCTTTTCAAATTCTTCGATATAGACTTATTATCTCCCCTTCTTTTCTTTTCTTTTCTTTTATTTTTTTTTTGGTAACAACTCTTTTTCTCTTTTTTATTTTTAATGGTTCAAGCATTTATTGGGTGGGAGTTTTGTGGCCTCTCACTAATTTATTGGGCCTACCACCATTTTTAACAGTTTGCCAAATGGGCCATTCTGATCCAAAACAACAATGCATCCTAATTTCAACTTATGTGAAGTGATTCGACAGCGTATGCATCGATTCTATTTTCTTATGCGCACAAAACTTTTGCCTTCTATAATTTTTTTTTCACAAGAAAATCAAACTTCATTAAAATGTAAAACGACTTGGCACATTAAAACCCTCCTATAAAACGTCAGAGAGCCTAAATGAGAATAGGTATTCGAACACTAATGTGTACATTTTTTTGAGAACTGGCTCTTTTTAAGATCCAATTGTTAGCGTAAGTTAAATGTTTGATGATTGTTTTGTGATAACCAACAGCGTTTGATCGTTACTACACATATGCATCGGTATTTCTATTTTCTTTCTTCTTGTGGTGGTTGTTGTAAATGAAGCTACGCGGTGCAAGAGGCAAGAGTGTGTCCAAAATCCATAAAGGAAGGTGTTCCGATCAACTCTCGCCGATTAATTAAACTCCCCCCCCCCCCCCTCTCTCAACATCAGTTATATCCACAACCATACATGGTGACAGCGCAGAGAGAGATATATAAACGCCGTACCAAACCAAATCGACAATCATTATTATTATTATTGCAGTAACGTTATAATGTTCACAAACAACATCCTCAGTATCTCCAAATTCCCTCTTCATGTCTTGTCCCTGCGCTCTTCTGCTTGCCAGTTTTCGCTAAACCCTACCTCTTTCTTCTCCGCAGCTTTCCAACATCGTCCCCAGGTCGTGTACATACAAACATACATACATACATATATATATATATATCACAGTGGTTTTTGCATGCATACAATGCAGGGCGGTGGAGAAGGAGGTGGTGGTGGCCGGTGGGGGTTTGGCGAGAGAGGAAATGTACGAAGTGAAGCAAGAGGAGATGGCTATGACGAATGATGCAGCAAGAGAAGGCCCCATAAGAGCTGTGGAAGCTTCTGACATGGAGGCCATGCATGACGGCTGGAAAGAAACTCAGCGAACTGCTAACTGGGTTCATCACAATATTAATACTAAGAAGGATGACCTCAACAACAAAGGCTCAAACAATAACTATTGAACCACATTATATAGTTGCACAAGAATCTAACAAGGGTTTGTTTCAATGTCATAATTAACAATGAATGGCTCCACTTAATTATTAAAAGTGTCTCAGTTCAGCACAAGGAGCCCAAAGGCTTTGATTAATTTCCTTTCTACGTGTTGCTCTAATTTCTTGTTCAGATATCTCATTTGGTTTCGGTTCAAGTTAAGTTGGATCAAATTGATTAATCTTTTTTGGATATGTTTTTTTTTTTTCATCTAATTAAACCAAATCCCAGCTTGGCACGAAGAGATATTGAACTTTGGTCACCCACCAACACCATTACTGCCAGTTATATTCTAATTTTTTTGGGGGGCCGGGGGGACATGAGGAGCTGGAGATTATGTTTGTAAACACAGCATTAAATTCTCTTTTTTGGCGAATTTTTCTCACAATAAAATGGTATAAATATCTATTTTAAATTTTTTTAAAACAGGTTTGTATCATATCTCAAACAAGTATTTTTACCAACTATCCATTTTCCTTAATATGCATGTTTCCCCTTTTACCTCGAGAAATAATTGAACGTTTCTGTAATTTTTGATACATTCTTTATAATTGAAGTTAGAATAGTGGGTTCTTCAATTTTCACTCATAAATTTATGCTTCATGATTATATTGTATGTGCTAATGATTACCACCTATTGTTAGTGAACATGAATGTACAAGAGTTGTTGTCATTGAAACTTATAATACTCTCCCCAATCCATACTATACGATCCCTCTTCACGACAAAATCGTATGTAACTTGTCTGAAATTTATTTCATAAACATCATATATTTCTTAATGAAATAAATAGCCTCTTAACTTACTCATTGTATTCTATTTAATAAATTTTATCATGAATAATTTTAAGAATTTAATAGCATTAATTAATTTTAATAATTTTTTTATCCTATGTAAAGTCACTCAATAAAACTCGTAAGAAGTAAATACAAGAGCAAATATATATAAATATATATTCCGGGAAGTTCACGAAAATGTTAAGGATATATTGTCACATATTTTAAACATAACACTATACACTAGATGCAAGAAGAAATATTTTTCCTCAAACAACTACTACACACACACACACACACACATCAAGAGATATTTCTTTTGAACAATTCATTAATTTCTCTGTTTTTGCCCTTTATATCTTCTTGCAATGAACGAAGCACACGTCTCCTATACTACTAACTTTAATCAAATCCACAAGCATCTCTTTAAATCAATGGCTTGTTTGTTCATGCTCTCCGAACTAGAAATCAACTGATCCAAGCGGAGCGTTTTGAATGAAAAATCTCCACTTGACGTCAGGATATATAGTGATTCCAAGACAACCCAAAAGAAAAAAAATAAAAGTCAATTACGAACCTAGTAGAACCATGTCAAAATTTCCATAGAATCAGATACCTTAGTCAATTATTTTATCACCCACCCACAAATCCTCCTCGTATAAAGTTACAGCAAATCAAAACAAGTTTGTGACAGAAGACTCAAAGGTACCTACCTTCATATACATCATTGTACGAAGAAGAAGTGTGGCGTGAAAACAAGTCCTCGGTTTTCTTTCCTTTCTTTTAAGTTTCTTTCAGGAGGCCTAATGGAAGTGTCCTTGGGACAAACAACAAAATACCATATGCTCTTAGCATGAACATGACTTTAATTAATTCCTCTGATCTTATCAATCATTCAACAATCTAGCTGTCTTCACAAAGACACATGGAAGCAGAAGAAGAGGAAGAAGAAGAATCCGCTCGAGATAGCACTACAATTTGAGGCTTGCCTTTAATTCTTGCTTTTGTCCATTCACAATAAGAATTTGCTCACAACTGTCCTACACAAACGAGGGCCTTTTCCATCTTCACTTCTCTCTTTCTCTCTCTGTGTCCACCTTAACGCGTCCCAGTCATGCATGTACCTTTGTGGGGTTGCAGGGCTTTATTGTCGTGGTGGATACACCTGCAATTGCATAACAAGTCACTGCTGAGAGAGAAGAATATAATCGAAAGAGCGAAAGCAGGGGACCGTAACACAACTCAACGTCTCAACGAGTGTGACAGGGTTGATTTTGTGGCGTTGAAGTTTTTGTGTGGTGTGATATTCTGATTCTTGTAGTGGACAAGAAAGAATAACACAATTATTATTATCATGACTGATGAATTGATACACAATACTCTATATCATGTATTACTGTTTCATATACTTCACATCAGTACAATTTGAAAGGATGTTTGATGTAGTAATAGTGAGCCTCCAAATCAAACTTTATATATATAGACAAGTGCTTTGAAGCTTTAAAGGCTTTCGAGGATTATTGCGGTGAAAAACCATACAAATATGGCCTAACATTCAAGCATGTTCATGAGTTTATGAAGCACCTAAGTCCCACGTTAAAGAATATGGAATATTTTCTGAGATATTTAAGGAGATTGATTCTTAGCTAGTTTTTTTGGCTTCAGGAATACTACAAATAATAATTGTTTAGAGCTTTTGATTGACGGTTCCTCACATGACTTCAACTATCCGTCAGGTTTCAACTAAAGCATTTCCATACTTAAAGAAGGCATTACCTGACGAAGAGTTTTCCTGGAAGATGCCAAGAGGTGCTTGAACCTGTCTTTGGAAATTTTCAAATCAGTAAAAAAGCACAGAACGTGAGCGATGTCCCACAAATGGGTGAAAGTGAGAACAAGCTAGCAGTCTAATAATAAAGCACAGATGTGAACATCAAATCCTCAGATCTTTTCCCATTAATAAGTGTTTGAACCCACCTGCTTTTGTCTTCCATATCCAGATACCTTCCATATGGTGAAAGCTCACATCAAGTACTTAGTACTATGGCATCTTATGAATGGTGCTAGCGTGCTTGGTCATGTCAGTGTAAAACATCATTTTCTTTGTGGCCCTGCTAGTTCAGTACTACTGTTGTAACATACATACAAAGCGTCACGGTTCAGAATTTTTGTTTTGGTTTTGAAGAATATGGCATGATTATCACCTTGATACCCACAAAGATTTAAAAGTTAAAATACATCTGAGGACGCAAAAAAAGAATTAATTTTCAAAATCGAAAGTTTGCATCAAATTTTACGGTATTTATTACAAGTTTTAAGAAAGTTATGATCAACTGCAACTCTTTGTAATTTGATAACAATTTTATTTGTTAGCAGTGATAGCTTTTTAAAAGATGTTCTTTAATAAAAATTTAGGCCTTGAAAGAATGTTTTTATCCTGATGTTAAGTTGGTGTAATTGTCAATTTGGTACCCTGATTTTTTTCGTTCTGCTGTAAAATAGTTCAAAGTTTGCATTTGTTTCAACGTCATGAAATATCTGATTTAAAGGCTGTTTGTTGCCATCTTCCATTTTCAGAGCAATGAAATTATTTTTAAGGGGATGAACAAAATCATACTCTAAGGTACTAAACTGAAACAAAAATGGGCTTTTGTCCAAAAACTTAAAGCTAATGATTGAAAAATTTGGTAAAGACATCCGTACAACGGGGAGACGGTAGAGGAAAATAGAGCACGATTCAAATTTTGAAGGGCAAGGGGGAAGCTAGAAATAACAAGGAAAAGAGAAACAGTTTGATATACTGTACATTTAACTTGAAAAGGCTTCCAAGTAAAACTTGTTATGTCTCTCTCATCTTCCTAACCTCTCTCAGTACGCTGAGCTCTTCATATAGACTTTAAGTAAAAATGCAGTACATCAGTACCTTCCACCCTTTCCATCTCAGTTGAATGCTTAACCCACAAAATTGTAGTGAGAGTACTGGAAAAGAGACCAGGACTGAAATGTCTACCATTTACCCTATACATGTAAATAAATAGTGGCAGTGAATAATTTCCTGGTAAAGTTCTTGTGGTGATTCTGCAAAAGTTTGAAGGATGCCATGAAATTTTTGGTAAATATGGTTTTGAAGACATGGATTCATTATGCACTGCTTGTAATGTGGTCTGCTTATCATAAAGCATAAAAACAAACAAGGCAGAATTTCCCTTTTTCATGTATAATTCCTTCAGCACCAATAGTTAAGCTTTTGAATTGACATGTAAGTGTATCTGAGGGCACTGTCACTTTCAACACACCTTTCATACAAAATCAATCCCCACTTCCCACTTACTGCAAGAATTGGGATCTAAACTTTTTGTTACCTTTCCATAACAGACAAAACCTATTGCATAAAGACAAGGCTTTGATGAAGTTCTTCATGCATTTGCTATCTAATTCTCTAATAAAAATGTTTTTTGAAAAATAAAAATAAAAAAGTTTTGTCTACCAATAATCCTCCTCTATGCATATTCCCACACTATTAATAAAAAGCACACACTTGACAAAATGGAACCTGTGGTCCACCCTCTCTCCCCTTTTCCTCCTTATAAACTCCCTCATCACTTCCTAGCTTCCCAAATGGCGTGTTCCATTCAGTGTACTTGTTCCCACCACTTTCTTCACCTACATTAACACCACCTTAGTGTAAGATCTCACAATAGAAGCCAAGATGGAGAGGAAGAAAACTTTAGTTGAGAAGGTAAGGAGGGATAACAACATAGTTGAAGAAGAAGAAGTAGAGGATGAGATAGAAGAGGAAGAAGAAAGCGGTGGTGGAGGTGATGGCGGAGTTGTAGAAGAGCAGAAGAGGAAAGGTTTCATGGGAAGTGGAAGAAGAGGGTCAAGTGGATGTGGCGGAGTTTCTCCACCTTCCTGTCAGGCAGAGAGGTGTGGAGCTGATCTGAGTGATGCAAAGCGGTACCATCGCCGCCATAGGGTGTGTGAGTTCCACTCCAAGGCACCAGTTGTCATGGTTGCAGGACTGAGGCAGAGGTTTTGCCAGCAATGTAGCAGGTGCTTAATCTCTTCGTCAACTAGAGCTTCATCCCTATGTTTGAAATTTCACTACAGATTATAAAGATTGATTTTTCCTCTACTATGATATGATATACATTTGTTTCATTCCTTCTTAAGTATTCTGGTTTTTGTGAAGCACAGGAAGGAATAATAGCATTTATATAAACAAGCTAATAGAGATCGGATGGTATCCTCCTGCACCGTGGATATAGGAAAATTAAGTGAAATGGATAGAAATTTTGATCACTTTAGTTCGCCTAATATTATAAGCCATAAAAGGCTGGTTCCTGCTTACCATTTCTAGCAATTGAGAATCAATGTCCTGTGCTTTAAACATGATCGTAACCTTGTCTAAGAACTTGAACTTCTTTGCCTAAGCCATTTTCACTTTACTTTTCTCATGAACCCCAGGGAGAATAAATTCCAAATAAATGTTCAATGTTCTGCTTCTGTGTGTTTACCTTAATAGGAACCTATCATGACTCTGCAGGTTCCACGACTTGGGGGAATTTGATGAAGCCAAGAGAAGCTGCCGAAGGCGCTTGGCTGGGCACAATGAACGTCGCCGCAAAAGCACTGGTGAGATTTACAACGAGAGCTGCAACCGTGGCAAAGGTCACCACACAAAGGAGAGCCATTGCAGACATGCTGATGATAGAGGAAGGGTTCAAATGAGCGTTTCTGGGAGTTCTGGCTACAAATCTTTTCACATAAAATAAAGCCTTAGCTATATAAGAGGCTCTCTCTCTTCTGTCATCCTCCAGTTTCTTATGTTCCAAGGCATACACCGAATATTTGCATGTTATCAGAATAAGCCAAAGAGAGTAAATCATTGTCCAGAGAGGGTGACTTCTACGAGTTTAGTTATTAGTTATTAGTAATTAGTACGTGACTTAGGCAGAATAAGTATAAAAGAACGATCCGTTGTCTAGAGTGTGACTTTTGCGAGTTTTATTAGTACGTGAATCAGGCTTTTTGCCAGGAGCTCTCTGTTTATGTGCGTTTCTTCTGTTTCTGTGTGCCTTAGCTAAGTGTCCTGTGAGAGCACCTTAAATGGAGTCCTTGTCTTGGACTTGCATGGGCAAAGAGGATTCCCTCTATCAATTATTTTCATACCTATTGTATGTTCTATTCTATGTTATGAGAATAAACTGTCCAAAAGGGAGTTATTAGCGCGGTTGGTCAAGAAAAATATTATCTCTTCTTACGTTAACCTCCAACAACACTCACAAGCACACTTTAATTGCAATATCAAAAAAACCAAAAAAAAAAAAAAATACAAAAGGAAAAGCAGAAACTACCTCATATGAAAATAGAAAATAACATGTGTTTGATACTCGGACTGCATACTTTGAGCTCCTTTATATTCATTTTATTTTGTTGGTTATAGAGATAACTCTCCATCAACTTTGACTCGCTTCACCTCTAAATAACAAGTTGCAGAAACTCAAAAGGCAAGAAGCGTGCCCTCCTAAACATGCTCTTCGGTAAATGCTTTCGGAACCGATGGGCTAAGGCCCTTGCAAGGGTTATTCATAGAATAAAGCATGTTCTTCAGTAAATGCTTTTTATTCAGGAATGATTTCCGAAAAGTTTGGTATCTTACCATCCTTAATTTCGTTTAATAAAGCATCAAGGCACAGCATTCCCAGATTTCCCCTCCTTTTTCCCCAACAAAAAGGCACACAAACATACACAAACGAAGATGACTTGTATTTCATATGAAAAATGTGTCTGTAAGATCTCCTAACCCGAGCAAACATCCTTGAATTATACATTAACACGTTTGTTTTGTCTATCATATTAAACAACAGGTCACTTCCCCAGATTTTTTGCAAGAAAGCAGGCACGACATCACGTTCACCCCTTAAAGGACTCAAGCATAGCACCTGGCGCACATCAAGCTTTCCAAACAACAAACTGTTATACACTACTTCCAAGTCTGCACACCTTATTGCAAATATGATGAGTTCTTGCGAGTTGCGATCATTGAAACTTCAAGACAATACAGGAGATATCATCTGAGCTCTTCCTGTTAAGTGCCTCTTCAGTAAGAAGTTTTGCTGCTGATCGAGCATCCTTTACATCCTTGATAGTATCAACTGCTTCTTGATTTGACATTACCTAGGATAGATGTGATAAATTAAGTGTGAGCAGCAGATAAGTATGCAAGTGAATCCAGCTATATATAGATAGATAGATAGATAATGCAACAAAGCATCTGTGAGGTGCATCATGATTTGGTGTCATTTATTAAATCTGACCTTCCATAATCCATCACTGGCTAGTATAACAAACTCAGCATCATCTATAATCTCCTCTGCTACATGTGGTTCTGAACTAAGGTGATTCTTCAAGCTTTTGTCACCAAATGCCCTGGACACTGCCAACTGCCCATCCACGCGTGGAACATCCCCTAAATTAATCACTAATCAGAAAGACATCTATGCTATAATCATAAGCCCATCACACTACAGCCACCATAAAAGGATGAGCCAGAGCAGTATTCTAACGAGAATGGAGCAGAATGATCACAACGTCTAAAACCTGCTTACCTGGGAAGTTTGAGACAAAACCACCTCTATTTTCGATCTGCTCTCTTTCAGTGCTTGGCTCATGATCCACTGATAGCTGTTTGGCCACACCATTCCTGGATAGAACAGCCCTTGAATCCCCAACATTAGCAATTACCAGCTTTTGACAATCAATCAATATCGCCGTGACTGCGGTGGAGCCCCCCGGCCCCAATTCAAATGCTTTCTCTAGAATGGCTGAATCAGTTATACGATATGCTCTCCTGATGGCTTTTCCAGTTTCTGTCCAGAAGTCAGGCTACAGGGGAAGATGAATAAGGGGAAAAGTGTTATTGGAAAATATCATGTTCCAAAACCATTGTCAATCCTAAGTAAAAGCAAACAGAAGGACAAAATAATTGACAACACAGACCCAAAAACTGGAAGGGTTTGATACAACTTACAAGTGTACATTGAAACATAATTTACAAAACAAATAGAGCCCACTTGTCAAATACAACATGATACGGTGCACTTTGAAAACTGTATAATGAGAGCACAAATTTGAGTATATATATATTGAACAATTTAATAGGAAAAAAAATATAACAATATTAAAAAAAATTGTTTTGAATAATATAACACTATAAATTTTAGTTCAAAATAAATATCACTCGTCATCTTTATATCATTCAAATTTTCTATTAGCTCTTGAAGCCGACCAAAAAAAACCAACACTCATATCGAACACGTCAGAATATGAAATGCACACATCATTTCAAATATGTGCCCGATATGAGCGTGTCAACTATTATGAAGCATCAGAGCAACATGGTGCACAAATAAATACCCAATGGATGCAACTCATAATTTAAGCAACGGGATCCTTCAGTACCTCTTTTAAGATATTTTCAAATAAATGACACTGTAAGTAGTCAGCCACGTCATGACCCATGTGGCCATCGAATATTGCAAACAAACCCAATTCATGATCATCAACTTGCTTAAATTTTGCAACGAGATAATCTTCCATAGCATGAGCTGATTTTCCCTTTACCAAGTGAAAGCCATGACTTATCTGCTTTGACATCTTGCTCTTTCCTTTCCCTGAATCAGGATCTGACAATCCAACTTTTTCCTGCAAGAAACATACGTTTGTCAAAGGCTCACTACATGAGAATACTTGGTACAATCTAAGAAGCACAGATACTTAACAAATACATCTATTTGACACAAGGCAACTCTTCGAATTACAGATATACACTTCATATTTTGTCTATATACGTTCTTCCAAGAGCAAAATTGTAAACGATTTACAATATCACAACCAAAACAGAGTGATAAACTCTCAAATCTTTTATTTCTAGGAGTACAAACATCACAGTCAATGAATGAATGAATGTAGATAGATGCTACCCCAAGTTAAGACCAAAAAAAGGAGAAAAATATTGTTGTTTAGGATTTGGATTTAAGAGAAAACCGTCCAAAGTTTTGTTAACTAGGTTGTTGTCGTCTTTCCCGCGTCCGTATGCACCTTATCAGCAAGTTCAATTTGCTGCTGCATGATGGGTGACTCTTATAATAATTCCCGATGCATTTTCCCAATAACAGGATATAGCATCAAAACTCTTATTTGAGGGGGCGTCCCCCGGGGGTGGTTTTAGACAGTCACTAAGTGCAGTAGTGTACGGTGTATCCACTATATTAATTCTTTATTGCGATAAAAAAACATCTGGAATATTACTCAATTATGCATCTTGTGGATGGTAGTTTGCTTTTAATTCAGAATCTAGTCCTTCCAAATTGGTCATTTGTTTGTCCATTAATCCATCAGCAAATCGTCATAGTAAACTCCAATTTTCTAAAGAATCATCCAATCCAATGCTCTTCCACTAGGCCTATACCAAACTAACAATAAACTGAACAATTCATTACTCATCTCATCAGCATTGTTTCACTTTTCGGTACCAGTCAAATCACGAATTTGAGGCATCCATAAGATGCTACAGTTAAAGGCCAAACGATCTCTAGAATTCAACATCACTAGAGTGATTGGCTTTGCAGCTGGATAAGTCATAACTGACACAGAGGATATCAAGGTGCGGAGACAATTCATTCACATGAATGCTATAAATGAGCTTTACTGATCATTCTATGTTTCTATGGTTAACAAAGGAAAGAAACCGAGTTTTCAACCCGTGATCCAACCTGCTTTGCTCTTACAGGAACAAGGAAGCATTGCAATAAATTCCATAGATTGTTGGCCACAAGAAGTAGATATTTTCCGACCATTAACCAAACCAACGGCTATAAATGAAGCAAAAGAATCCAAATGCCAACCGACCGAAAGAAACTATTTAAAACAGGACGATTTAGTACATACAACATGAAACCTGTTGTAACTAAAATCAATTATGGATAGAATGCCCCGTTAATCAGTAATGCCAGGTATCAGCTGGGTTCTAGAAGAGAGCACACCCCAACATCTTGGTTTTGTCTTATCGCGAACATTTGCATATTAGGGATGAAACACGATGGAAAGACAAAGCATGATGAATCGTCATTCAATCACAGTGATATATCATTCTTTACAGACCCAAGCAAGTTCAAAATTTTGAACATTTAAGCTCAGAAACGTAGAAGGAGGCCATCGTGTCGATAGTCACCAATGAAAGAGAAGGCACGCATATATGAACGCATTGATACAATTGGAGCTCAAACCACCCATCAATCATATCCAACATCTTCAATTGATCATAGAAAGAACACCAACAACACAGGAAGATCTAGAACATTCACCCATCACAGAATAGAGGAAGCAAATTGCACTAGAAGCAAAGCTATGAAAAGATGCAAAATGCGATGAAATCATTCAAATAAGTCATTACCCAAAAGAAATTCAGTCAAAAGGGTCATGATTGAAGACATGAAAAAGGAAAGTGGGGGAGCCATACCTTTATTTTATGAAGAATCTCTTTGCCAGTCATGGCGGGAAGGCCTGGGGTGTATATATAGGACAGAAGGAGGTATGAATAGAGGCGATGTGCAGACCGAGGCGAAGATAGAGACAAAATCGAAGGAAGAGTAGGCGAAAGAGAGGGGCGAGGGAACAAGGGAGAGACGAGTGTGCAGAATTGAAGCTGACGAATATTGTTTGGTTGACACGACCAAACTTTCCCTCTTTGTCTCTCTTTCTCATTTTTCAATCCCAACAAAGAATCACACCCGTTCGCGCCATGACACGTCATTACTCCCTTCCTTGATTATAGTCCCCCCGGGTCCCTCTCTTTTCCCTATTTTTATTTGGATGATTAACTTCTTTTCAATTTTATTAAATTACTTTCTACTTTTTGGGAGAATCACAAGAAAAAATCATGAAAATAGAAAAATTATAAATAAAGATCCTTTACGACAACAATAGAGAAAAATTTTTATAAATGAGTCTCTATATATAATTTTTTAATTTTTAGGATTTTTTTTACTATTTTTTTTTTCCAAATAATCTATCCTTAAGTTCGACTTAATTTTTGACTTGGTCTTTCAAATTTAACCTTTATTAATCAAACTTTTAAAATTTTATAACCGTACACAACTACAATAATTTAATAATTTACCAATCAATCAATATTCTTATGTTCCAAATACCTCGAAAACTTGCCAGATAATTAATTTTCAAGTTTGACAAGTTTCTTTTAGTTTGCCAAGCTATGCTTCACGAAGTGCGTCTAAATGCCATGAGGCCAAGGGGCGTTTGACTTAAAGAATGTATTAGCTCCGATCCTAATTATAAAAGTTAGTTAACTAATTTAAGAGGATTAAAAAAATAAGTTAAGTTAGTTATTTATAGTAAATATGTGTTGTCTTTCCTAAAATATCCTTGCTAATCAAGTGTGTTGGTTAGAATTATTATTATTAAAATGATTACTTTAGGAAAAAAGACATAAATATTAGAGATAAAGTGAATTGAGGTCTTATATTTAGAACCAAAATAAAAATCAAACGAGGTTTTATATTTAGAACTGGAGGTAGTATTTGATAATGAAATTTTTAGATATAACATTAATTAAAAATTCCCATTTGATAACTTTTTTTAATAGTTCTTCGTATTTCTTTGATTCTTTATGTGACGCAATTGAGCCCAATCAACTCTTCTTTATGAATTTTTGTTTAAAAGTATAACTACATATCCATATATGTGAAGGATGATTCCAATTTTCAACACTTAAAAAATACATTTAAAGTAAAACCACTTAACTTTAGATAGAGCAACAACAAAAATTAGAAACTTATTGGGGGAAAAAAGGAAATTTATAAAGGTTATAGTTTTGACTTTTGATTTTGAGTTTATAACAAATATAAAGGTTGCAAATAGAATCTAATGCGTTGGATCTGACTCAGACCCGATTTTAAGTCTCTTGATCTTTTCATTCCTTGCCAAATTTTCTGCGCCGATCATGATATTTTTTAATATTATAGATTGGAATTTTATAATAAAATAAATTAATTTTTATTGAATAAGTTTTTAATTTTAAAAAATTTAAATAAATCAAATACAAAACTCCTAACATAGAATTTGCCCTTTAATTTCTTTATATTATTGAGAATAATGTCAAAAATAGAATGTCATTTAAATATCAATATCTTCCATATAAGTCTTCAAAATTTTTGTTTCATCAAGAATTTTTTAAAATATTTTTTTATACAAAAAAGTTTATGTGAGTTAGTGCACGATTCACTACAGCCAAGACATGTTTCAGATCTAGAGAGTGCTAATAGATATTGTTATAGATTGTTTATCAATAAAATTCTCATATTAACAGTAGGATTCAAACTCATGACGTAAAGAATTATGAGTTTACTTCTTAAACATTAGACCAATTCTTTGATGCGTTGCTGTTTTATACCTGTCGCTTGCGCTTTGAAATCCAACAATATGAATTAAGCTATTCGGGTGTTTTTTGGGCCAAACTTTTCAAAGCTTGTTCTGAAGATACTTTGTTTTGCCCACAAGACCTTCTTATGAGTCAAACTAATCATGATATTGGGCCTGGTCCACTATGGACCTTCGGCCCAACAGATAAACCTCCGAGTTTCTCTACCATGTTAATTAATTTATGTGCGCCAATTTAAGAGTGCTTTTGAAGAAAAGTTAACAAATACTGGTAATTGGGTTAGATTGGAAAGAGGTGGTCCCAAGCAGAAAGGGTTCAAATGGGACCAGTGATTCTTCTGAGAAAAAACACCAAATATTTTTGCAGTTCACACTTTGTCTCCTTCATTAATCAGTTCATTAATCAAAAGGTCTTTGATCATATCATATTTTCTAATTGAATTTAATTTAATTTGATAATCTAAATATTTTTATCCTCATCGTTGATCTTCATCCAATTTTATCCAAACATGCACAAAATATATATATATATATATATATATAGTTAAGTTAGAAGATGTTTCAATTTGAAATTTTAAATTAAATTAAACTAAATTTATTTAATATGACTTTTAATTTCAACAACAAAAGTCTATATTCTAAAAAAAACTAAATTTTTTGTTATTTTAACAGATGGTAAATATGTTCATAAATAAATTATTAATTACATTTTTTTTACCATATACATGTTTGGTCTTCATTTGCAAAATGAAGAAGAAGAAGAAAAACTGCGGTGGGAACAGGCATATTTGATAGTGGGATTATTTATTTGGGGTTGCTTTGGAGAAAACAAAAGGAGACAAAAAAATGAATGAGTAATTTCATTGAATATGGGAGATGAACAAAGATTGAGAAATCAACAGCTTGTGGGCTAGCTAGCTAGCTAGCTTAGTGACAATATGATGAAACACATCTTATCTTTAATTTTTCCAAAACCCACCTAATTATTTCTTCATCAAACTTGGTAACACCATCATTACCATTTGTTAATATCTATGTTTAGTTGGCATCTACTGCTTCTAATTGCTCACCTCACATCATTACTTTCGCATGTGTTGACACACCACCTTCCTCCCTTGACTCCATTATTATCATTTTCAATCGTTTCATCAGAATTGAGAGAAAAAAAAAAAACAAATTCATCAAATCTGTCTTAAAATTTAAAAATTTGCTAACTTTATTAAAAATAGAGAAACACTATAAGTTAAATTCTCTTTTTAATAATTTTCATAAAATTAGATAATGCTAACTAATAGCGTTTTAGGTGACTTGTATTGGGGCCATGAATTTATTCTATAATAAGGATGTGAGGGACTGTGTACCTTATTCAAAAATCAAGTTGAACTTCGTTATTTAATTCTGGAGATTCTACTATCATGTAAAAAAATGTGATTAACTAACTAATTAATTAATTATAATATTGTAAATGCATGCAGGCGACTTAGCTCGCAGTAATTGCCTAGCAACATATTATTCAATTTTTTTAATTAATTTATTATTTTAAAAAACTTTACATTTTCTCAGTCTGATCGATATTCTTTGATTTTGCATTACAAGGTATCGTTGATTTATAGAAACTTTCAACCAATTAACCCTTAACACGTCTCGTTTTGCAACAAAAACACAATATAGATATGATCCCATTATATATTCAACACCATTTTTTTTTTATCCTTTTCTTTTCCTTTTCAGCATTTTCTTTATGTCTCCCTTTTGCTACACCCAAAGTTTCTTTGGGTGGAACATAAAAAACATACCAAGAAAGTTAAGATATGATTTCTCTTTTGAATTTGAACTAGGATCTCTCTCTCTCTCACACACAATTATTTACATATTTACTATTTTATTTTCTAATATGATAATATAATAAGCTTGTAAGAGAATTACATAAGAAGGGGATAATTATGTGAACTGAAGTTATAATAATTCATAATCATCAAACTCGTATTGAAATTGAATCTGATGATAAAAGATATGAGTTCATATAATCTTTGGTCTTTTAAGTTTACTCTCATTTTGATATTAGTCTCTTAAATTTCAAATAATAAGTTTTAATCTTTTAAGAGATAAAATGATTCAAATTTTTATTGTATTACAAGAAATGATGTTTTAAATAAAAAGAAATTTAAGGGATTAAAATCTATGATTTAAAATTTGAGAAACTAAAACCAAGAATAATTTTAAAAAATTAAAGTTTATATTAACCCTAAATATATCAAGAATTATGACTAAATTATTGCCCTTTTTATCTTTTAACTGCCAATGTACTGTGACTAGCGTCCATCATTCACCTTCAACCTTGTATGGAGCTAAGACAGAAATTATCATTAATAAAGTATGACTAATAATAATCAAGAAAAAGGAAAGAAAGAAAGGAAACATAAGGACAAAACTACAAAGTGAAAAGGCAAAAACACATGAAAAAAGGGAATAAAAAGGGACACGATCAAAGAACTATTACGCATACATACAAACTCATCATCTCATCATCTTCTCAATCAAGTACCCACTTTTTTGCCCTGGCTAGCCTCCGCCATTATTGTTCCAAGTTAAAAGGTCTCCATCACATCCTGGTATGACCCTCCTTCTGATTTCCTGTAATCCACAGGTTGCTCCTGTTCCTGTTCCTGTTGCTGATGATGTTGATGACGATCCATTAATGGAGTTGCAGGAGACGAAGAAGACAAAGCCATTCTTGAAGGTAGAGTGAAGCTCCTCTTGAACTTATCCATGGTGCTTTCCTGCTTCTGGAACTCACTTCCAGTACTAGGGTTCGAGTCTGGGTTGAAAAACGACAGCCCGTTCTGCCATTTGAGGTCGTCGTTTCCATGGCCGCCCAATGGCGGCGGCTGATCAGAGGGATGATGGTCGTGGAGGAAGAGGTGGGTTTGGTCCCTGGGTTGATGAGGCATAGAACTACTCAATCCGAGTGTTGACGAGTTGTGGAAGTTGGTGGGAGAGGAGAGATTAATGGAAGTAGTTGCAGAAGGAAGGAGTGGTGACCGGTGGTGGTGATGATGAGGCCAGTTGACGAGAGAAGGCGGTGGATGAATGGGAGTGACGGCAGCGGCGGAGGTGGAGGAGGAGGAGGAAGAAGGGTTTCTGGTTGAAGAGAAGAGGTGGGAAAGGTAAAAACCGGACTGATATCCCAGAGACTCGAACGTGTGCCTCATCCTCAGAACGAAATGAAGATCTTCTGGAATCTATATTCACACAAAATTAAAAGCCATGCATGCATCACTATAACATAAAACACACACAAATTAAAGCCATGCATTTTTTAAAATAAATATATTCTTTAATCAAAACATAATAAAGACAGTTTTTGTAGTTAACAAGACCACGAAGATAGTACAAGCAAGTTTTCAACTAAATCGCATACTTGTTATACCTTGCAATAACCTGATGGGTGTCAATATACATATAAGCAGATAAAAATGTAATTTTTTATTAAAAAGAAAATGTTACCACACATCTGATTTCTTTGACTTTGCCACCGTATATGAATATATAAAACACCATGTGAGATATATCCTAATCCATGGGTTCCAATTTCCCAAAAATCATGTATCTTAAATTTATCCTTCAATCCAGAATATACGCTGAAGATGGTGATGAGCCAAAAGCTGCAAATTATAGAGAGAAGCAAAGTGATGAACTCACTATCTTGCAAGAACCAAGTTGCAGAAGTCCGTGCCCAGCTTGAATCACAGCTATTGTCTAATAAATGTGAAACAAAAAGCCAAAAACAATTAGTAATAATAATAATAACGATAATAATGATAATTCTGAGACCCATAAGGGCAAAACTGAACGATTGATTCTGTGATTCTGACCTGAATACCTGATTCAAACTGGTCAGTCCATTCTGGTGGAAGCTGCAATTAATATCACCAAAAAAGACAAAACGTAGTAGGGTCAGTCAGTCGGTCAATAGAAAAAAGCCAAATTTAACGCCACATTCTGTTTGTTTCAAACTTCAAAGTAAAGCATCTTCCAAGTTTCAGAAACCAAAAAGAAAGAAATCAGAATGAAATGAATGAACTGCTTCTTCTGGTTTGGTTTGGTTTGGTTCATACAGCATCAAACGAACTCTGCCAGTAGTTGGAGATGTTTGGTTCACTTTCTGAAGGTTCTTTGAATACCCATTTGTGACACTTATCTGATGCAACTTTCCCCATCAGCCTGGTTCATTAAATCACTTAAATCAGACATCACAATGCAAAGAAAAATGAATAGACCAGTTTCCCACAAGTATACATGGAAAAAAAAAAGACTTTTTTTCAAAAAAAAAGGGGTTGAAAATGAGAGGAAGATCCAGAAATGAAACCATAAAAATATAATAAACACCTACCCAGTACCCACCCTTCTCCATAATTATATAATTGAATGGACATTTTGCTGAATGCTTTTCTGACTGGATCTTCTTCTCCGTTCATGTCTTCCAGACAATCCGAAACCCTTCCACGGCAGAAACCATCCTCCCACATCAACATCCTGCCATAAATTCAAGCGAAAGTTGCATGTCAGTACATAAAATTCCTAACTTAAAGCCCAGAGGATCTTTTGTTGCCCTGTTTTCCAAGGAGAAACTGTAAACTTTGCTTGGATGCCGAGAAGAAACAGTTTTTTTTTCCTGCAACAATAAGTGCAGCAGAGAATCTTGAAATTTTATGTTTTCTCCTCTGTTTTCTCGTTACCACAAAGCAGACCCAGAGCGAAAGTCTGCTTAAATTTTCAGTCTTTCGTTACTCTGTTTCGTGGGAAATACTTAAAACTCTGTTTGGACCCAGAAAGTGTTCAGACAGTAGTACAAAGGCACAGGGAATTTGACTGTTGCGATGGGCTTTGGGTATTTTCTTAGCATCCAAACAGAGAGTAAGAGAAACCATGAAACCATACTTACAAGCTACCGTTGTCATCCCCAACCTTGCATCCACTACCACCTCTGAGTCTTCTGCAAGTTAAGATGGAGAATCCCTAGTTGAGAAAACAGCTCCTGACAGAGAAAACAAAATTTAACAGAGAAAGAGAGAGAGAAGCATATACGGGCGAGGACGTATGGTCCAGAAGACGGAATAAGTCCAATCTGAGTTGATACAGACGCTTCTGAGGGCCTCATGAAGTGCCATCATCCCAACAGCTTCTTTGCTTCTATCTGATACTGATCCTCCTGAGCCCACCATCTTTCTTTCTCTCTCACTATATACCTTTCTTCACCCTCTCTACTTTCCTTTATGAGATCTATCTCTGAAACGCCTCCTCCTCTGTTTTTTTCCCCTTCTAATCACCACAAAGCACACCGATTCTGTTCTTAATTCTTGTGGGGTTTAGGCGCTCGATCGCAGAGATTTGGCGGAATCTTACAGAAAGCAGTACAAATGATTCTTCATCTCTAGAGTTGTGCGTCTGTGGCTTTCTTTTTCTTTGTGAGTGATGTGAGAGCTTTTTGTTTTGGACAAGAAGGTTACTTTGAGAGAGGGAGGTGGTGGTATTGTAATAAGTGTGTAGCCATGGAAAAACGTGGGGTCAGCTTTTGTCTTCTTTTTCTGTCTCACTGTCTCTTGCAAAGCACGAGATACAGGGAACAACGGAGAAGGAGGAGGAAGGGAAAGAAAGTGCAGGGCAGGCCAGGTCATGAGATATTGAAAATATTTATATATTGTATTAATTATACTGATACATGCTGCTTGCATAAATTCCACAAAATTTCACTTTATTTTAAAATTAAGAAAAATCAAGTTTAAGAAGAAACATAACATTGTAATTTATTATAGATCATATAGTTTATATTGATATTGATTGGGTTGTGTTGACTTTTTTAATTTAACTGTTTAAGGATTTGATTTTTAAAACCCCTGGCCAAACGCAGCTTGTTATTTTAAAATGGGATAGATTAACAAATTTTGGCACCTGCAATAGGAAAAATTGTTGAAAAATCTCACATTGCGAAATTTATTATTTAAAGGTACATAAATTTTGTTTAAGGACCTACTGCAATTTGTGTGAGTGTGACTTTTTTAAAAAAAAATTATGTACAATCTATCTTTAATTATATGCAAATGAATGATACTACTTCCGGTTCTAATTATAAGAATCAGTTGACTAATTTAATGAGATTAAGGAAGTAAGTTGAGTTAGTTATTGTCTTAAATAGGTTTTGTCTTTCATAAAATATCCTTGCTAATCAAGTGTATTGACTAGAACTATCATTGCTAGAAGGGTTACTTTGGAAAAAAAATGTATAAATATGAGAGACAAAGTGAATTGAGGTCTTATATTTAGGACCAAAATAAAAGTCAAACAGGACCTTATATTAAGGACCGGAGATAATATATGCATGTAACCCAAAACCAAAAAAAAAAAGTTACACCTGCTACAAATGAATTGTACTCGCTCAAAAATCTAAGATGTTGTGTATCTTTATATAATGCTCTTCTGGTCCTATCATAAGTTAAGAAGAAAATTTTTTCATATAAATGTATAATTTTATCTTTTATTTATTATTGCGTTGATTTTGTTTTTATGTGGTATATTATATATTAAATAGAAATAAAGTTAAAAAGTTATTAAATTTTAAATAAGAATTAGTGAAGTTTAAAATTTTTATTAATATGTATAAAACATATAAAAATGATTTATAAATAAAAGTAAAGGAGTGAGTTTTACAATAAGAAATGTTTTTCACAAATTTCCCCGTCTTTTAGGTATAGGACCTGTTGACTAATGAAATTGCGGTGATTTGTCCATTTTCCAGCTTTGTCAATGCAGCAAAGTATATTTCAAAAGAATAGAGATCATTTCCATATAAGCATGGCAGCCGTTCAATATTTTCCAAAAATAATAGAAATATGTTATTGATAAGACAAGCTAACGATTTTTTCCCCCCAAACTAATTGACATATCCGCAACACTTGCAGGCTGATGGCCAAAATATATAGAGAATCTAAGTCATTGATTTACAGCACAAAAAATTACCTTCATTCTTATTTCTACTAAAAATGATATTACTAAAAATATAAAATGAATTTTTACTTGAAATTCTTGAAGTTAGATGTGATCAGCTCTGCTCCAATGTTTTCTTTCACCTGAAGCATCATTAATTCTTGATCCAATGAAAAAATTTTGAGTTAATTTATGAAGTATGACATTTACACACTATTTCTCAAAGTAACATTAAAAATAAGGAAGATGATACTTTGGGACCTTTTTCAGGAGCTGTGACCGTTAAGAGCCTAAAATTTGAAATATACTACTGGTTAAGAACAAATGTCTTTTACTTTTAGAATAAATTAGTGGTTTTATAAGTTTTTTTTTCTTAAGTCTTTCTTAAGCATAACATCATAAGTTTGAATAGAATACAATGGATGCACACAACAACTTTTTTTTTTTTAATCACCCTTACTTATATGAAAGACTTTTTTTAAATTTGTACCTTTTCAAGTTTTAAGTAAGGATAAACCTGAAAAACTATTTTATTTTCATATCATTTTAATGACTCAAGTATTTATAATTCTAATGAGATAGTTATAAGTGCAATCTATTTGAGATGGGAGGAAAGAATTTTTCAAATTGCACATTAATTAATATAAACTACACATAAGTGAGTTTTGCATGTGTAATGTGAATTATGAAATCAAATAAATTAGTCAAACTTTATGGAGAAATTTTATATTCCACATTTGCCCATGAAAAGTAAATTATGGTGGAAGGTGATGTGAAAGGGGAAAATAATAAAGCTGAGACTTTGAGAGAGGCGTTAAATTGTGAAGGAAGGATGCGAGTAGAGAAGAGAAGATGGAGTGGTCAAAAGTGAGAAGAAATTAATTATTTTTTTGACCAGAGGAGAAGAAATTAATTAGGAGGATTGAAAGGCTGAGATTTAGATTATTATTTTAAGGGATCATGAGATAGATATTATTGGTGTTATGCATGTCTGCACCTACCTCTCAAGCATCCTTTCCAACTCTTCACCTCATTTACTCATTATTAGAATATTACGACCTTTAATGTAATAATTAGTTGAAGATTAGATTTATTATAAATATAATATTTCAATTCATTTTTTTAATTTATAATTTTTTTCTCAAAATACTCCTATTGATTATAAAAAGTTTATACTAAGGGTAATTTAAATGTATAGGATTAAAAAAATAGTTTAAAAAACCAGCATATATTTATTACAAATAACTAACTTAATTAATTTATTTAATATTTCTAAATTAATGACTTAACTCTTATATTAAGGATTAGAGATAATGTTATTATACTTTATATATTATTCTCCTCCAAACTCAACAAGTCTCTCGCCCTCTTCCTTTTTCTTCCTTCTCTTCTCTTCTAGGGCCATTCTTCCCAATTAAGTTACATCAAATCCCAAATTTACCCCTACCCCAAAAAGTTGTTGACAATGTTTATTAATTACAAAAACGCTCCTTAATATAAGAGTTAGTAGAGGTACTTATTTTTATTTTAAGTGCAAGACTCCTATTTATTTTTTCTCTTAAATTCTTAATTTTTTCTATACTTTCACTATTGATTATACATATTAAGAAAGTTTTCTATCGATTGAGCGATACTTCTTAATATAAGATCTAAATAACTAATTTATAAATATTAAAAATTAATTAAATTATTTGTTTACAATAAATATTTTTGACCTTTTTAAACCGCTATCTGTACTTATGTGTATGGCAAGTGGGAATTAATTTTTGGTCAAAATCTTTTTAATATGTGCTATCAATAAGGCTACTTTTAATATATATATATATATATATAAGTTTGGGAATAGGAGTAAATTGAGTGCCTATATTTTATACATATCTGTCTGTGCCGTGTAAAGTGCTTCTTTTTTTTTTTTTTTTCCAACAGTGTGATGTGTACCGGTAAATAATAATTAAACAAAACGGGGAAATAAAGAGGAACGTTTGGTTTCAGGAGTCACGTGCGCACGTGCCATGGTACGTCGTTTCTCATAAACAAATGTTTCCCTGCATGAGTTGCGAGGCGAATGCTTAGAGTTTGAACTTTCTGACCCTGGCCACTCTGTATCACGCGATCTCTTCTCACTTCCCGGAATCCATCGGTACATATTTTCCTCCCTTGACCAATGATGAATGCCAAGCCGTTGATCGGGGCGTGTCTTGCAATCGCTCAAGAGGTCACATGGGACATATAGCCCAATAGATGGAACAGTCTAAATTCCCTGGGCCTTTCACTATGTCCACTGCATTGATCGGTCCAGCTTTGGGCCCCCACGACTGGATCTTTGGTGGGACCCACGCCATAGAAAATCCATCAAGTTCTTCATTACTTTGGTATTATAGGATTTAAAAAGCTGGCCCAACGTTTAAAAAAAAGAGTCATGACTTTTGTGATTATTTTTAAAAATTATTATGCATTAATAATTGATCACAATCCTCTATTATTTTAATAACAATTATCCTCCGATCCTTAATATGGACCTATTTAACTAATTTGATTAGATTAAAAAATTTAGGTAAATTATTTAATTATAAGAAATATGACACTTTTTTCTTAAAATACCATAATCATCTTCTTAATACCCCTCTCCCTCTTCTACTTAATTATGATTGAGGAAGTATTAATAGGGGTAATTTAGAGAAAATTAATAATATAACAAATGGGTTTTATATTAGGATCAAAACCAACTCAATAATTAGATCTATATTAAGCACCGGAGGAGTATAATTTATTCTTCGCCTTATAGTCAATTAAAATGTCAGATACGTCGATTTTGACATTGTGTATGGCTGACTTTTCTTTCTTTTGAATCTATATACCCCTTTTTTTCGTTTGAACTGTCTTCAAATCCAATTCAATTTTAGTTCAAATAATATCAATACAAATATTAGCCTATAAGGCTAACCACTTGAGTACCCGTAAAAAATGATAAATTCTTTTTATCATCATGATTCAATATTTTTAGACGTAGCAGATAAGATCATGTGCCTAGTTTGCTTTTGACTCTCAAAACTTGAAGCTTATCTATTTTGTCCCCAACTTGAAGCTTATCCTTTTTGTCCGGCCCCTAACTCAAACCATATATCAATGATTCGCATTCGATTAAAAAAATATATATTATCTCCGATTCTTAATATAAGATCTAGTTGACTAATTTGAGTGGATTAAAAAAACTAGTTAAGTTATTTATTTGTAATAAATAAGTATTATCTTTTTTAAAATATCCTTGTTAATCGAATATATTAGCTAAACCTACAATTATTACAAGGACTACTTTTAAAAAAATGGATAAATGTGAAGGATTTAGTGAATTGAGATCATATATTTAGAATCAAAATAAAAATTAAACGAACTTATATTAAGGACGGGTAGTATAACTCTTTTTTTTTTTTTTGATAACATAAAATAGACAAAGTTTGGATTTTTTATCGGGATAACTTGCTAAATTTAAGCAGTAACCAATACATCTTCCCCCCCCCCCGCCCAAAAAAAAAGCCGTTTGAAAATGATACTTCTAATTAATTAAGAGAAAGGGCCTAGTATGTTACTGAGGGCATTTGTGGAGAGATCAGTAATTTTAAGAAAATCAATTATTTTCTTGTTCAAAAAAAAAAAATTATTTTTCTGATTTATGTAAAGTGGGTATAATGGTCTTATAAATTAAATTTAAAAAGGAGAGACCAATTATGCACAGCTTAAATTTATTTGGATTTAACATCAGTTTTGGTTGAGCTAAATTAATAAAGATGAATGTTAGTCAGGTATTAAAAAAACAGAAGGAAAATCAGTATTTAAATATTGATTCATTTAGCAGCAAACGAGCATCTCAATCGCAAATTGAGAATTACATTTGAAAACTTAGATATAAATCTAAAAAATTTATATTTTTCTCTTTTAATTTTAAATCAGTTATTAGTTTTAAATTTGATTTGATGCAAAACAAAAAAAACCTCAATTCTTATATTATAATCATTCAAAATATTAGTCCTTATCTTTTAAATATAAAATTATATATATAAGAGCTTGGTTTGGGGATTAAAGTTTGAAATAATTCAAAATATATGGATTTTTTTACCAGAGTTACGATTAGGTTTTAATCAAGTTAAAATTATCAAAATAGAATTGCGCTGATTCAAATACTAAGAACAACCATTTCAAAATTATAAGAATCAAACGATCAATTTTTCCCACGAGTATGCAATCGAGACTTCAAAGTTTGCGAAAATTTGATTTAATATTTGCACTTTATTTTTCAGAAAAATTTTATGGAATTAACACGTTCAACCCTGACTCTCATTCTTCCAATTAATAATATGACTCTTATAATATCATGAACTAATGTTTCAATTTTCACCAAGAAAGGTGTTTAAATTTAGTATCCGACAGTATCTCAAATAAGATTACGTTCAATAGAAGGATATCTATATACAAAAAAAATGACCCAAATATATGACCACTGTTTTATCCTTTGAAGGATAAAACAGGTTGACGGTAATTATTATCTTTTACTATTTCCGGTTTTTAATATAAGAACTAATTGACTAATTTGAGTAAATTAAAAAAACTAGTTAAATTATTTATTTGTAATAATAAGTATTGTTTTTCTTAAAATATTCTTGCTAATCAAGTGTATGAGCTAAAATTACTATTATTCTAAGGACTTATCTTGAGAAAAATGGATAAATAAGAGAAATAAAATAGATTGATATATTATATTAGGACCAAAATAAAAATCAAACGAGTCCTTATATTAAGGATTGGAGGCACTAATTTTTATTAGCAAATTAATATACTAGGAAATATGTATTTCTTAAAAATCTAAAAGTTGGTCTTTCCCCCTAACAAACGAAATTTCGAAAGTCTAAGAACAGAAAGTTGAAGCTGTCTCGGTAGCAAGGTTGACTGATGACCAAAGTTAGTTTGGCATGAATGCACATGTTTCACACATTTCACACAGTGAACATGTTTGAACTTTATTTTGAACTTTCGTTACATGAATTTAAACTCCATTTTAGACGCGCACACACAAATTTTCTAACAGTTCACATCGAATGTTCCTTTGTTTTTTGACCAGGATTTTGCAGCCCAAATTCTCTGACGTGTTCTTTCCAAATAAGCAAAATGGTTCTTAATGTGTTGGCGAAAATTCATGAACGTGATGAATATCTGTCATTTCTTCTCTCTGTGCTGGATAATTAGGGTGTTTGACTTTACAAAACCCAAAAATGTCAATGATCTTCAAAGTTGAACCAAAAATAAACTGTTAGGGATTCAACGTGTGGCTGAACTGCCACTCCAAATTACCAGTCTTAGAAATTTAAAAATCTTTTTATTGTTTATTTCTATCTGGATGCTAGCTAGCTTTTGCACCCAAAAATAACCAAATTCTCTGTGTTTTTCTCTTGGAAGTTGGCCATCAATTTGCCAAATTTTGACTTCTCATGTACATCCCTGAATTTTATTATAGGTTTTCTAACAAAAATCTCAGCCTTTTTTTTTGTAAAAAAATATTTTAACCAGTTTGAAAAACATAACTTATATTGAGTCTTAATTAAGTTAGATTGAGCAGGCTAATGAGGTATTTGGATAGAAATAAAACTATGATTTTAAAAAGTGATTTTACGGTTTACGAAATAAATATGTAGAAGAGTTTATCTTGATTTTAAAAAAATACTTTTAAAAAGTATTTATAGACTCATCCAAACACCCTCTAAAACAAAAATAGGTGTAAAAGATTCGCCCCTCATACACAAGACTTGAACATTTGACTGTATTATTACTTTCATATCATTATGTTAGTAAACTAAAATAAAATTAATGCTTTTCTTTAATTTCTTTAACTCTCAAAATAGAATTATATATGAGGGGATTCAAACGATACAATATCTACGTCTTTTAATCAGAAATTTTGGGATTGTCAAAAGAAGACTTTTTTGTTAGTTGTTTATTTAGTATGATCATGTGATCAAAATTATGATACGTGTGCCTTTTTAATCCAAAAGCAAAAATAAAACATACGTGAATGTACCAAAAAAAATTGTGAGAGGTGAATTAATTTAGTTAGAAGTGAATATTTATGTAAGCTAAAGATATAAAAGAATGGAAGAATGGTCAAGGTATTTTTTAAGTTAAATAATTAAAAAAAAAGGGATAAGAATCAAATAATCATATTAAAACTTAGCATAACAATAAGAAAAACTAAATACATGCATTTTATGGATTTACCCACAGAAGAAATAATCTGAATCACTTTTTTTTTTTGGCCGCATTCTGAATCACTCGTTCCCAGACATGAAATAAATGGCTTAACATAGGAACTTAGGCCCAACTCAAGCAACTTAGCCCAATGAAATTATTGGGCATAAAATGATAGGCCCATATTTATAAGCGGACATTGAAGAGGAATCCAGCTCATTACAGATTCCTGCTCCCTTGTGTCTCTCAATCGCCCATTTTTGTTCAAAAGGGCAAAAAAAAAAAAAAAAAATCAATGCAGGAGACGATTTGGGAATAGTGTACTGATGATATTATTTTAGTTGTATCCGATATTAAGTCAAATATACTGCTCCTCCTATCCTTAATATAAAACATATTTAACTAATGTGATTAGGAAAGTGTTTAGATAGAAACCAAACCATGGTTTCAGAAGTGCTTTTATGGTTTACGAAGTAAATATGTGGAGGAATTTGTCTCGTTTTGCGGAAAAGTAATTATGAAACTATGGTTTGGAGGTTGCCAAACACCTTATAGATTAAGGAAGTTAGGTAAGTTAGTTAATTATAAGAAATGTGACACGTTTTCCTAAAACACCATAATCATTTTTCTTAATACCCCACCCCCATTCCTCTTCTATTTGATTATGATTGAGGGAGTATCCATAAGAGTAATTTAGAGAAAATTAATAAATATGAGAAATGGGTCTTATGTTTAGGATAAAAACTAACTTAACAATTGGTTCTATATTAAGGACCGGAGGACTATAACTAATATTACCTTGATCTTTAATATAAGACCTTGTCTGACTTTTATTTTGATCCTAATTATAAAACTCCAATCCACTTTGTCTCTCATATTTATTTATTTATTTTCAAGATAGTCCACTTAATAATAATAGTTCTAACTAATAAACTTGATTAGTAAGGATATTTGAAAAAAGACAACACCTATTTATTACAAATAATTAGCTTAACTTATTTCCTTAATCTACTCAAATTAGTCAACTAGCTTTTATATTTAGGATCGGAAGTAGTACTATTTTTTTTTAATATAGAAGTTAGTTGACTAATTTGAGTAGATTAAAAAAATTAATTAAATTAGTTAGTGATTCTAAAATATCATTATTAATAAAATTTACTAACTAAAACTATCATTTCATGAAACATTTAATATGTGTAGTTACTATAAGAACTATTATAAAAACAATAATATATATAAAAAAATTTATATTTAAAATCAAATTAAAAATCAAAATAGTTTTAGTCTTTACTTACTACGGTACTAAATTAAGGTCAGGGTGCATCGGAATGAAGTATTTTATGATGCAATACATTAAAAGTGGATGAATTTCAGGCCTGCATTAGCGCTCCCAAACGTCCGTTTGATTTCAATGGATACTCATCATCTCTCCCACCGGACGGGACGGCTTCGACTATAGCAAGACCCTGATGATCCGATCTGCCAGTGCTTTGTTTGCTTTCTCTGCAAACTTCTTTGCTCTCAATCTCCCTCTCTTCATCTTTTTCACCCATTACTTTCTCTACTGCCTCTTTCACTTTCTCCCTCGTCTCTCCATCCTCATACTTGTTTAGTTTCTTCCCCAAAATTCATACCACTCTCAATTCCCAACGTTACATCTATTTTCAACGTACACCTGCACAATAACCGTCTCGTTATAAACAAATTTGACAAGGAAATAGAGAATATGTTACCAGTGGCGCGCATCCAGAGTGTGTTAAGATTGCTCCAATCACTGTGTGTGAGAGTATCACCATCTCCTCTTGCTTTCACTCTCTCCTCCAGTCCATCTTCCTTCAGTATCTTCTCCCTGTCCTCTCCATCAATTTTTATGGTGTTACACGGTTCAAGCTTCCAAGGCAGACACAGACGAAAGATCTTGCAGGCCATGGATCAAGCCTCTTCAAATATTATTATTCTTCGGTGGAGTCTGTTTTAATTTGCCTCTTTAAACCCTATCCATGTCGTCCTTGTTTTAAGAGTGAGACTGAACCCATACACCGCCGCCAAGGAATGTTGAACAATACAGGCCATGGTGGAGGGGTTGAAGCTAGCGCCGCCGAGGATTCTGCCGACTGGACCGTTAATGACGACGAGAATGGTGGCAATGACGGTGATGAGGGAGAGGCCTGCGAATGCAGAAGTAACGTAGAGGTTAGAATGCTGGCAGATTTGGGTCTTGCGACAGTCACTTCATCCATGAAGGTGAGAGATGATTTCCCGGGGAAGTAGACGGTAGGGATGAAATTGATCCGTCTTTAATAAAAGAGAAGTTGCAAATAAAGACTCCAAACATGTAAAATTGTGATTTGGGATCCTGAATTTGGAAAATAATAAATAAAGACTCGGTCTATTTTTACAAATATGAAATGTGGGTGAAATGTCTTAAATGTCTCTCAGTTAAATTATGATTTGGTCTATTGAAATTGTCATTCACTAAAGTGAATTTATCATTTCCCATAGTCAACTTATCATCTGGCATACCCTCTGTCAAGTTGTGATTTGATCTACTGAAGTTGTCATTCGCTAAAGTGAACTTGTCATTTCTCATAATCAACTTGTCATTTGACTGAGAGACATTTCAAACATTTCACCAACATTTCATATTTGCAAAAGTGAGAGTGGGTTCTTATTTGTTATTTTCTAAATTCAGGGTCATAAATTACAATTTTACATATTCAGGAGTTTTTATTTGCAATTTTTCCTTCAATAATAAATTAGGAGGCAAAATTAATGCACGTTAAACCAAATTTAAATCAATATTATGGACACTTGATTGCTTGTTGCTTACTTGAACATCTGGATGGATGGAGTTAACCGGTACAAAATGAAATTAAAATAAAATGAATAGAAATTAGAAATGACTTAAAAATTGTGTGCTTGAAACTAAGATGGAAGTAAGAGAAATTAAAGATGAGTTAAGAATTCAATGTTTCTATGAAGGAAAGAGACAAAACTTTCTGAGCAACGAAACCTGAATGAAAGAGATAAAACCTAATGACAAGGAGCTATTGAGAAGATAAAATGACAGCCTGTAAGTTGCAATGCGACATATATTTATAGAATAATGAAATCTTAAACACAAGTATTGAAGAAGACTGCACTACGTGGAGAATGTATTGTTGAATAAAATTTTATATTTTATACCACGCATGTATATAATCTTAAAAGTAAGTTATATTTAGGAATGTTTAGATGGAAAGTAAACCATAATTTTAAAAATAATTTTATTATATACGAAGTAAATGTGTAGAAGAGTTTATCTCGATTTACAGAAAAGTATTTTTTAAAAGGATTTTTATTTATAAAAATTTGTTATTAAATTTTTAACTTTTTTTATAAGAATTTATAAAAATTTGGCATAGGCGGGTTTAACCAAAAAAAAAAAAAAACTTGGCAGCCTTCACAATTCCGGATAGAATCCGGCCCGGATCATGTTCCGTTGTATTTCGAACCAATAATGTCGTCCGTATTACAAAGCATGAGGGGCCCTCTAACCTCAATGCAAACGAAAGAGTTCGTTTCGATCCATTGAAGCTCCCTAAAGTCCCTGTTTTTTTTAGGAGGCTTCAACTGTGGCAACGTAGAAGGAGGAGTGACATAGACGTAGTCTATAAAATCTATATAATTGACGATAGATCATTGGCTTAAACCCACAACAAAATGGCAAAGTTCCCTCCTTGCTCAGAGTCGCATTCATGGGTGAGTTGGAATCCTGATTGCCCAATCTCGTTCCGCAAAATATACGAATATGATGAATGTTTACGGCACTGCCGAAAGCCCACAACCCGATACGCACACATACATATATGTGCGTGTGTTGTTATTTCGCATTCATTTCGTTTTCGCCAGTGGATATTAAGTGTCATCGCGCATTCAATTCTGTTGGGTGGTCACTTTACCATCCCACCTCCCACCTAACAATACTCAGGAAACGTTTCCAAGCTCATTGCTTTGCTTTTTGTCCAAGAGCTTCACTACATTTTATAATCTCCCCTCCGAAACAATAATAAACTTTAGTTATGGCAGAATTGGAATGCAATGCTTTTCTTTTGCATAATCATGTAATGAGTTACTTGAATGCTGACAATTTGTATTGACAATTGCTGTTCCAGAATGTGTGTATTCGAAGTCTACATTTAAATTGTGTGCATTCCCATTTCTGGTTATATGGGCATTTGGTTTGATCTGGATTGTGGGATTTGAGCAGTGTGGGGACGTGGAGATATTTGGATAATCTGTGCATCTCAGTTCTTGTGTTTGGTGTTTTAGTTGTATATGTAGCGACCGTATAAGGTTTTAAGAAGTTGCTTGTGAGAATGGCTGATGCAGCGGGTCTAGCTGAGGCAGCAGGATCAAGATTTACTTCCTTGGAGCTTATTGGACAAGGTTCATTTGGTGATGTCTATAAAGCGTAAGCGTTTACTGTTGGACTAATATATTGTAAATGTAAGATGCGGCTTCATGTTCTCCCATTGAGTCCATAGTTCTTCTAAATGGCTTTTGTTTAATCAAATCAATGGGTTTTTCTTGATTGTTTAAGATGCTTCTTGGGGTGCAATTATGCGAGCTAGATCCTGTTAATATCAGATAGACTTTTTTCCAAATGTTTATTTGTTCCATAGCATATAATAACGCCCAACTTCTGTAATCTGTAACTCGATGCAATCGAGAATAAAGGGCCGTTACTGAATATTGTAAGAAAGGAAAGCTTTGTCTGAATGCTGTTATTGAGGAAAATACAATGTTGAACTTCCTAACCATATTTTATATATAATAACTTGAATTGTTTCTCCAACAAAAAATAGAACACTCAAAAATGGATGCCAGGCAAATCCTCAAGATTTGCAAATCAAGGTGTAAAAATTAAACTGCCTTGACTTTTGCATTTTGTCAAGAATTAAGTGTTTCAACACAAATTATTTTGAATTTTTAATCATCAAGTGTTTGATTGTCGTCTCAGATAAATATTGTGAATCTTTGAAATAACTTATATATTTCAAGTGTGTCATTCTATTGGATCTCTTTTCCTAAAGTTTCTTTCAGAGACCAAACTCCAAAGACATTGCTGCACTTCCGTATCAATTAAAAGATCTGCTTTTGTTGGAAATTTAGAAATTAAAGTGATATGCCATGACGTAGATGCATGGTCAGGTGTGCATACAATTTATGATTAAGTATATCACCGTATTCTTAACTAATTCATGTCCAATTTCCGAGAGAGCTTCCTTTTTGGGAGATATTGGCATACTTGTCCTGGTTATTTGAGCTGGCAATTCTTACATATGTGCATAGGCTGCATGGCAGATAGCAGTTCTATTTAGTTGGCTGATTTTTGCTGGATATAAAAAGATGGTATATTTATGATTCATGATAATTGGTAATTCTTTTCCTTTTCAAATTAACGTCTACTTTATAATCTGTGATTATATAAATTGCTGTTTGATTATTTTATCGAGGCATTAATGTGATGGAAGAAAAGCATATGACTTGTCAAGTTTGTGAATTTTTCATTTGAATTTTTCAAGAGATTGAAAAAGGAGATTCGGTGGAACTCCCAAAGGCTTCCTGCGTCGTCATTTTACTTCATAAATGAAATAAAGCGGACCAGTTTTAAATAACGTTTTGGTCTTCTCTGAACATTGTTTTAGTAATAGGCCACAATATTAAACTGGGCCAGTTATATGTTGTGCTTCCTAATTTTCAGGTTTGACAAGGAGCTCAACAAACAGGTTGCTATCAAAGTGATTGATTTGGATGAATCGTAAGTATAATACTTTCTCCTTATCTTTGGCTCAATTTACACATTGCATGATGCTAGGAAGATAATGCAGCGAAAATAAAGTGGTCATCTGATGTTTAATTTGTATTTAACGTGTAATCAGAAACTAGATAAAGAAGGTGACTTGTAATCAGAAGCTATGTTTTGTGAGTAATATTCAGTGCACCATTCAGCTATCTCTCTCGTTCTCTCTCTGTCTCTCTCTCTGTCTCTTCTCTTCTCTTCTCTTCTCACCTCTTTCTACCACTACCCATCATCATCATTTATGGAAATCATTTAAATTGGGTATAATGCTGCGGAGAAACTTATCTATTTCTATGGAAAGCAACTAAATTGGGAATGATGCTATGGAAGAATTTATCTATTTCTGATTAAAAGAAGAAGAAGAAGAAGAATTTATCTATTTCATTTGATTGCCACATTGCACCTAGAACTTTTATGCATTACTTGCTTTGTGAGCTGCTTCATCGCCTGCTTTTTCTTCGTCTTTTCTGCTGCAGGGAGGATGAGATTGATGACATTCAGACGGTATGATCTTATAAATTATTTGTACATCCATCTGCTGTAGGCTGATGATTGTTAAAATCTAATTTGCTTTTGTCAGGAAATTGCTGTTCTATCACAATGTCGTTGTCCATATATCACTGAGTATTATGGCTCCTATCTCCATCAAACTAAACTTTTTATAATAATGGAGTACATGGCTGGAGGCTCTGTAGCAGACCTAGTAGGTTACTTCTGTTGACTTGCTAGTTACTACTGTATGTTGAACACATGGAAAATGATGTTAATGTTTCTCAAAATTCTGGATCTACTATCTTGATAAAGTTGTTATGCTATCTTTTGAACCGTTTCCTAATTCTTCTCTGGCGAGTGACAATGTAATTGGTGTGTTTATGCATTCAAAATATGCATAGATACGGATTATGATGTAGCATATTTCAATGCAAACAAATGAAGCATTGATGTTAGTTTTAGGTATGGTTCCTTTCCCAATGCCATGGCTATTCGCTTTGGTCCATGACCTTCTTCAGATTCATTGGCTGCATGATCTGTAGATGGATTTTGTTAGATTTATTTTCTCTGTCGTTGATATTGACCTTATATGTTTCAATCTTTGTATCATTATCATAAATAAAGTCTTATTTATGTATTTTCTACTCTATTTATCATTTTGTACATTTGCTAATGGTAATCTCTGATTTAGTAGTATGACAGATAGTCTTTGTTGTAGTTTTTGTTGGATCTAATGGTAATTTTGCTTCTGTAGCTTCAATCAGGCCAACCCCTTGATGAAGTGTCAATTGCTTGCATTTTACGTGACTTGTTGCATGCTGTTGATTATTTGCACGCTGAAGGAAAAATTCACAGGGACATCAAAGGTAGCATCCCCTATTCCATTCCCCTATGTTGTGCTTTAAAAGTGCTCCTCTTTCGACTTGCTATATGTAGTCTTGGACCTTTTTGTTCTTTAATTTTGTAGTTGATAATATCTGCTTATCAATTCTGCAGCAGCAAACATTTTATTGTCTGAGAATGGTGATGTGAAGGTATGTCTTATTCCCAACGAGGATATAGTTATCTGTTCTTCTGACAAAGGTTTCAAAAAAATCATATAAAATAACTTGAGAGTGGACTTGCATGTATTTAGATATGATTTTCTAAGTCAATCTGTGACTGTCGCAGGTTGCAGATTTTGGCGTTTCTGCTCAGCTAACTAGGACCATATCAAGGAGAAAGGTGAACACATTTCATTAAGGGTAGACCCTTGATCAATTGGATATGGATTGGCTGTTAACCCTATGTTTCATTTTTCTTTAAGTTTTTATTCAAACTGACAATAATTCTTTTATAACTTGCTACTCCTATCAACTTCTTCTCTAGAACAAAATTCTCTTTCTTCTTTTAATTAGACTGTTTCTGTAGACTTCAAAAGTGAAATAAATGAAAAAGAGCTGCATGATCTAATTTGATTTGGACAGTGAATTTCAGTTTGCTTTTGTTGTTTTTGTCCTTTTTTAGATCCCTACTATAGTACACCTCCTTTACTATTATTATTTCATTCAATGATTTTTTAAATATAATTTAATTAATTCTCTTTGAGTTGTAAAATACAAGTTAGTATTTTTCATCTCGTGCTGGATATGCTAATTATTTTGACAACAGACATTTGTAGGAACACCATTCTGGATGGCACCAGAGGTTATTCAGACTGCAGAAGGATATAATGAGAAGGTTATTTCATAACTATTCAAGTCATTTGTTAACTTCTCTGTTTGAGTCAGTTCTTTCTTTTGTATTCTTGTTAGACCTTAGAGATCATTAATATATATATATATATATATATATATATTCTGTTTGTGCAGGCAGATATCTGGTCTCTGGGGATCACAACAATTGAGATGGCAAAAGGGGAGCCTCCACTCAGTGACCTTCATCCCATGAGAGTGCTTTTCATCATCCCCCGTGAGAACCCACCACAGGTTGTGTTATTTAATGTCAAACTGGTTCATATGAAGTTCGATGTACAGAAATATTTTTCTAGTTTGAAAGAGTTGACAATTACCATTCTTTTGTGCAGCTAGATGAGCATTTTTCTCGTCCCATTAAAGAATTTGTTTCATTGTGTTTAAAAAAGCTTCCAGCTGAGGCAAGGGTCTATGCCATTCCCACTCTTACTGCTGATTCAATTTCTTTTTTCTTTTTCCCCCTATTGAGCACTTAGTATGATATTTTCATTGCGTACTTAGCATAATTGATTTTTTAATTGAGCACACAATATGATCTTTTAACAGTTAATTGCTTATAGAGCCCAGTGACATGCAATCCATGTAATTGACATCACTTAGTGGGACAAGGCTTGCGTTGATGTTGCTGAACACATAGTAGATTAAATTAAGTGAAGCTCTCAGACAGTGATACTGATAAAAGATTAGTTGTAGACTCCAAAACGAGCGAGAAAAGCTAATAAAGTACTTATATGAAATTATTATGCTCACTTTTGTTTGATATTAAAAATATTCTTTGCCTTTAACTTTACCAATTAGTTTTTGAGTTGAAGTGGTCCTTATTACAATATCAAGGCCTTTACAACTAAGTTGCCTTGCTCCCATCCCATGATAAAATTTAAGTTTTAGTTCAAGTTATGTTGAGTTTATGATTTGTCAGAACTTCAATTCCAGCGGGTTATCATTTGAGGTGTTGGAGATTATGATAAAACCATTCATAAGCTTTCACTTAATGGCTTGCATTTTTTATTAAAATTACTTTTGCCAACTTATTGACACCGCAGCCAGAAATTTCTTTTAATATGATTGTATTTACTATGCTCTTTAAGGATTTTTTTTTTTGGGGGAAAAGATGTGCTAAAAGAAACAAATAGAAAGATCTGAGCATGAATATTCAAAGTTTGCATCTCAAATATAACTGTTTTTACTCCCGCGGTTAAACTGGAAGTGAAACAGGCTAAGCAAGTGTTTCTCTTTCTCTTTCGTAAGTTTTCTTCTTTTGAATTTCATTTCAGAGGCCAAGTGCCAAGGAACTTCTCAAACATCGTTTTATTCGAACTGCTAGAAAGAGTCCAAAGCTTTTGGAAAGAATAAGGTGCGAATCACTGCTGAAATCTTGCTATATTTTGTTTCATCTTATTCTGTCTAGGTTGCTTTGTGATTATTTTTTTCTATTATCTTACTATTTCTTCTTACACTATGGTATCTTGAATTAAATGTAGATTATCTACTGAAACGTTGCATTACCGTTTTCTGCAGCAAGAAAATTTAACATTGATACTCCCTAGGCTGTAGGCTTTTTTTTTTTTTTTTTTGGGGACCAAATCCCTAGCTTGTAGTTGACATCCTGCCTTTTGGCTCGATAGGGAGCGTCCCAAGTATCAAATAACAGAAGAGGGGACACCTAGAAATGGTCCAAGAGGTGTAGGGGAGCCATCTGATACGATGAAAGTGGCAAGAGATTTAAGAGAAGAAGCCACTCAATCCATTTCCAGGTAGGTTCTTAATGTTCCTCGTTGTTTTCATATCATAAACTGATTTTTCTAATGGAAAATTTCTGATTGACAGTGGTCAGGGTAAAACTGTGAAGAATTCTGGATGGGACTTCAGCATCAGAGGATCAGAGGGCACTGGAACTTTTCGCAGTGTTGCACGACCACCTCAATATAGAGATAAGAAAACAGATATTTCCCAATATCAACTTGACCAAAATAAGGCAACAGAGAGAGAATATCTTGGGGCATCTTCCTATAGAAGTGCTCTTAATGAATCACCAGAACCTTCCCTTGAAGATGTAACTGACTTTTCTACTAAGTATATTTGTTTATATTTGTTTGTCTTTGACAAATAAGTTGGCTTAATCAGCTCTTTGTTGTTAAAGTAAGCATCAATATTGGGAATATTGGGGGTCTTTTCGTGGTGTCTTATAGGCTGAATTTAATGATCTATGCTAAACTCCGAAATTTGAATGGCTGAACTTCTAAATAGTTTGAATTATAGCATGTGAAATTTCTTATGTTCATTCGATATTACCACCAATTTAGAAGACATTTAACAAATAAAATAGCTGAAGTAAAATTTGACCTGGTCCAATGTATGAAAAAATAGTGTCAATTATGAAGTAAGATGGAAATCCATTTAGCCGAATAAATTTGGTCAATTTCCAGGATGAATTGTCTGGGACTGGATCAGGAACTGTTGTTATTCGGTCTCCGAAAGGATCACAATCATCACTCCTTCGTGACCAAAGCTCCCTGGTATTCTCCAGGCAGAATTGCTATAATAAGGAATTAGTTAGTTCTTATTGTTGTTCCATGCACTTGCCTAATGGAGGCTTTTTATAATATGCAGTCTAGCAGTAGGCATGCTTCTTTTGAAGATAATTCTTCCAGTGGAACTATTGTTGTCCGTGGTCAGCATGATGATTATGACTCTTCACAGACAGTGAGGTCCAGGCCGGGACTTAATGAGAGAACTGCAAATGCCTCACTTGAAGATAGTGTCTCAAATCTCGCAGAGGTTCTTTTTTGTACAAGATGTTAATTACAGATGTGTTTGTTACTTTAGCATGAAAGCATGATGCTGGAAAATAAAGAACATCTTTCACCCCTTCCTTTTTCTCTGTGAGGGATTGAATATTGATTGATTGGTATTTGGAATTTATTTAGCAAAAAGCCAAATTAGATTTTATCATTCTACTGTGTTACATATTTGCCAACTTACTCGTACATTTGACAGGTTCAATTTTGGTACTTTTCTCTAGTTACATATTTGTTGATACTTTAATTTTACATCCCGAAAATTTGCACTCTCTTGATTACCTATGAGCAATTTTATTGCTTGGACAGAGAAAATTGTCTTTGACAGCACCTTTTTGTTTTCCTAGGCAAAGGCTGCTATCCTAAGGCCAAGAAAAGGAAATACTCGAGAGAGAGTTGCACAGGGAAAGACTGGCAATGATTTGCAGGAAAGCAGAAGAAACCAAGTGACAAGCAGCTCTGATTTCTCAAGGTACATTCATCATCATAACGCTGGAGGTTTTCTATGATGAAGGGGTCATTTATATTCTCAATTTTGTTTTCAGATCATCTCGTGTAAACAATGGTCCACAACAGGGAATTTCAAGACTGCGCCATACTGATGATGATCAAGACAACGTCAGAATATTGTCATCCTCTGTGGCATTATCTGTTTTACTTATTCCTTCTTTAAAAGAGGTGACTATTTTTAAGCAGTCCGGTAGATCCTGTATTATGTTATAACTCTTGTCCTATATCAGGTTATGATATATAGCAGATCCATCAAGTATGGGCACGTTCAAAACAAAGACATATCCACGTCAAATGTGAAACTTTCTTAAGTATTAGATTTCGCCAAATAGTTTTGGCTGTACTACTGTTCCTGCCCTGTGTGCATGTTCATGTCCAAGCTTCTCAGAATTTAGTAAATAATGCAAGTTCCTAAATTGTTTCATATACCATAGTTCTAGCCTGAACTTGGATTATTTTCCAATCAGTATTGCATATTTCTAATAATAAGGCCAAGGTATGATAGACTGTTCAGAGAATAAATGCGAAGATTTCATAATGATGTCACACACATGCACATATAGTTGCTCCTTCAAATAAAAGATAAAATTGGCTACGAAAGTGCTTTTTTTAAGAAAAGATTTTTCTATCTGGTTCTCCTGTAGAAGCATGACATATGGATAATTTTTACAATGCTGCACATGATTAACTATTTTAAAACAGTTTCTTCTCCTGTTGTGTTTCTATTAGAAAACCTCATAATATACTCACGAGGAACTTAGCAGAGTCTTGGCCCTAGAACAATGCAGCAAGTTCCCTGCAAAAACCTGCTAACTTGGCTAGAGTCTTGGGAAGCATGTCTTTTCAGTCCTATTATGGAATTATAATGGGCCTGCTGGCCCAAGTGCTGTTACAAGCTGAAGGACTTATTGCAGAAAAGGGAAAGCATGGCAGAAAGGGGATTGAAAAGGAGGCATGACAACCTCTGCCACTAGTGGGGTTGTCGAAGAGTAGTTGATGAGAGAAAAAACTATGGCATGGGATTGAATGATTGATGAAGGGTTCAGGTAGTGGGCCCTTTTTTTTTTTTTTTGGAGGGAGGGGGGTTATGAAAGAATGTTGAAGGATTTCACCTGGGAGGGACACTAGCCCCTTGAAAGTGTCACTCTTTTACCTTTTAAATGTTGGGCTTTAAGTTGAGTAGCTGCTCTTTTCTAAACGTAAAAAGGTTGATAGTCTTGTGGGATCTTTTTTCTGGTTTCTATATATATATATATATAGAGAGAGAGAGAGAGAGAGAGAGCAGTGGAATCAAATCTCTGCCTTTGTGCTCTGTTTTAGCAGTGACCTTTGTTCTTCTATCCAAGTACCCTCGATTTTTAGTGCTTTTAGGGTTCTCCGGCCTTCAAGTTTTTATGTCCTCTATTTGCTTGTAGTTTGAATGGATTTTAATCAGTTAGAATATTTGATACATTTTTTTGGACGTTGATTATGCAGGCCTTTGCCAATGATCCAGAAGGGTCTACTGTACAAGAAATAATCAATTCACTCATACACATGGAGCACATAAAGTCTGGATCATGTGATGCTCTGGTCAAAACGTTGCTTCAGAGATTGGCCAGGTTTGCGTTCTATTCCAAGCAAAATTTATTTTGCATGCTAATAGAGAAACATAAATGTTTTTTTTATTTTTCATGTAAATTATACGAGCTAACCTGGTCTCCCCATGATAAAATGTTGATCAGTTCGAAGGAATCTTCATTGAAGGATCTGCAGGGGCTCGCAGCTCAATTATTCACCAAGGCCAAGTCAGCTCCTGAAGAATCCCAAAATGCAACTGCAGAAGTTGATGCCAGGAGGAAACAACAGAACAAAGAACTTCATTCAAATAGCAATCTGGGTCCTCTTGCAAGATTTCTTCTCTCAAGGTTACTGGAAATTATTTTTCGTCCTTTAATCTTTAAATAGTAAATTCCTTAGATCTTTTACAAGGAGAATGTTGATAGGAATACTTGAGCCAACATAGTGAGCTTTAGCTTAGCTCAAGTCTAACATTTGGGCCAATCTATGCATTTTAATCCATCTTGGGCTCAGCCCAGTCCAACCAAATCCATGAAAATTTTCACTTTTTTGAAATTTTGTGTGATATTCATTTTTCTGGTAACAAATCAAACATGATAAAGACAAGGTTGTTTGGATAATATTACCGTTAGGTATATCAATATTAGCAAAGGAGGGCATACTTCTCTCAGACTCATCTGGCACTAACCATGCTTGTGAATGTGTCTGGTTCTTTTGTTTCACAGATGGCAAGGTCAAGCCTAAAGGAATCTAAATCCAGTCTCTGAAGTGGGGGTTAGAAGCCACCTTTTTGTGGTGCTTTTCAGTTTATGCATTTAACCTTATTATTAACTGTAAATAGGTCGTTGTAAGATCTTGTTTGTCAATTTTCTAATTATGATTATCATTCTTTTTCCACATTCTTTTTCATACAGAGAAGCATTGCTGTTCAATTACATTAGGGTTTTGTATGGTTTCAAAAGATTGTTGCGTACTATACATTTTACTGGTGTCTGTCTTGTGGCAATGCTGAAGAATGAGCCAAGACTAGATTATTTGTGTTTTGGCTCAGTTTTATGTTCTCTTTGTTATGTAGAGTCTGTGAAACGACATTGTCTTCTGTGATACCTTTGAATAGAAAGCATGCACCGATCATAATTCATTTTCCCTGCGCATTGGAAAGTGCATCAATATGCTAATATTTTATCAATAATTGGTTTGATCTACCACTAATTTATAAGTCATGAAATTTCTCATTATCTCAGTAATTATCAATTCAGCCATCTTTTTCACAATCGTCAAATCAGCCATCTGGCTTGTATATACTTGATACGCAGGGAGAATAAAAAGTAATTGATGAAAAATGAAATATAAAATGGTATTTGTATTTGTATTTCTAAATAAAGTAACAAGAAAAAGAGATGAATAATAAATATAAAAAATAAGCATTACATATATCCCGATTTAATACAATAAATTTTCAAAAATTATACTCGTTAGACTAAAATTCAATGAACAAAAGAGTTATGCATTGTGCTTATTATGTGCCCATCAGTGAACCCCTAGACCATTTCATTTATCAAAATGATTTTCGATTGGAAAGTATAAACTTTGGCGTAAACGTGGGAAATACATGTAAATTAAAAAAGAAAAAAGCTATATTGCCATATACTTTATTTGTCATATACGTTTAAATTTCAAGTCATGAGGACGTCAAAGTCCTTAAAAAATCACATCACTATATGCAAGTCATAAGTGCAATGGTTATAGCAGTAAAATAATATTAAAACATCCAGGATAGCCCTGCCCTGCACCAGTAAGAACTTTTTAGAGGCTCATAAATTTCTACATGATGAGCATTATTTTCTGTTAGGCCCCTGAAAAAAAAAACAGAAAATCTTCTGTACTATAGCCCCTTGAGTTTTTTTAGCATGTTGCCCGCCCCTAGTGCTACAGCTACCACCATACTCTCCGTCGAGAAGGTTGCTTTGTTGCAGGGGTCAATTTTCGAAATGCTGCATGCAGAATGATGCCTGCAAATTGGATCTTGAGCTCAGAAGGAGCCGGATAAAGAAAACCAGTTCAGGAAGAGAAGAGGCAAATATAGCAAGACACTCACCAGCGTAACTGACACTTAATGCACAAAAGAGAGCCAACTGAACATTGAAGAAGATGAGAACAATAGCGGTTGCTGCAAAATTAGAGATTCAGAGAACCAGTTAACCATGCAAAGATAATGAAACAAGTAATATGCCACAAAAACTATGAAGTTCACAAAATTCAGTATGTTGCAAAAGATAAGGCTGGATAATAAGTTTGTTTTTCTGCATGTTTGGTTTCTTTCTTTCTTTCTTTCTTTTTCGGGAGGGGGGTGGGGTTGATGAATTAGGTGAGGATCACATATGATAAACTATCAAGAGATGGCCTTTCACAGAGGCAAAGCATTCTTAAATAAGGAACCACCAGAGAGAGAGAGAGATATTAACAATTATTTTGGACTTTTAGCAGTAATTGCATATACTGGAGGAACTATTGATGCTAGAAGCCTGTAGTCCACAAAAACCAAATGTTGGCAGAAAACTAATTTCCTCATCAAGTGATGAAAAGTAATTCATAAACATCAGACACACTCCCATAGAAATGAGTACTCACCACATTGGACAAGGCGGATTAAACACAGCCGAGTCACAGGATATTTAGCCAATCCCCATCTGTCACTACAAAACTTGAAAAATTCCCACAATGCTAAACATGATATCAATCCAAAAAGAGGAACTGGCATTTTATACCTGCAAACATCAATAGCAAGCACACTCAGCAAACAACAAAGAGGGCAGAAGATCAGAATGACACAGTCCAGCGTTAAATACCACAAATGCAACAATATAATATATAGAAAAACAATTAAAAAAAAATTCTCATCCTTAGAAATAAATATTCATCATTCACCGAAGAAACAGCCTTCTCCTGTGAAACCTATGTAGTTGCAACATAGTCACAAATATTCTCCACTTCTAACTATAATGGACCACAAGCTATATTCGAAGGGAGTATATAGATGGGAAACAAACCATAAACTAACTTCACAAACTCCCCCACAAATGAAAAAGCTAGCAACATGACCGCAGAGTTAGGCCAATTCAGCCTTCATTCCTTAAAGTTAGTGGATACGTAAGTTGGCTTTCGATTTTTTCTTCTTTCAAAAAACCTTATTACATATAAGTGCTTTGGCCATCTCTTAGTCACTGAACAATATGCAATAACGTGCAAGAGGGATGCCATTTTGAGAGACTAACTTGTATTATCACTTATCAACAATAAGCATAAAACAATAATAGGAACAAACTGTTACTAAACAAGCTGATAAGATATTCACTCATGTGAAAGTCCAAATATAAAGAATATAACTGAAATTCCATCCTTTGACATAAAAACCCGAGCACGCAAATAGATTAGATACTTCAAAAGGTAAGAACCAGAAGGCAAAGAAAACCGTACAAGGTGCAGGCAAAGAAGAGGATAAACAGATACGCATAATTACGAGCATAGCGCTTGACATTCTCCTGGACCCTCAAGCGAGCCTGAGACGGCGACGAAGGGAAAGAGTAGGAATCGCAACAACCAATAAAGGAGTGAGACCAGGATGGCGTCTTGCCGGCGAAATCCTCAGCAGCGAGCTTGGCGAAGGGGTTGAAAGTGAAGAGCGAGAGAAAGGTAAAGATGCGAGAGAATAAGGAGACGAAGAATCCGGCGGTGACCGCCGGAACGGCTTCGGAATTAGCGGCGGAGGAAGATGCGGCTGCGGCAGCAGTAGTACGTTGGTCGAGAATTTCGAGGTAGCCACTGTCACGAAGCCATGACTCGAAGGCAGGCTCGGGAACGCTGAGAGCCAAGGGATTAGCAGCGAACGCCATTATCGTCGTCGTCTTCTTCTTCCCAAATTCCAAAACGGCAACTTCTTTGCGCGCTTTTGTGTTTTGCGCGTTTGTTTGTTAGTTCCCTTGGCTTTCGCAATTTTTATAACTGGAATCTTTCCTGCTCAATTGTTGTTGGACAAGGAAAAAAAAATCCTGTTTAATTAGTTTCTATATTTTAATTTTACTACAAGTCACTCTAGTCATAAATTTATTTAATTACAAGTTACTCTAGTAATAAATTTAATTAACAAGTCGTTATTTTGATGACCTGGGATTCCTTTGTAACTCCAAAAGGCAAATTCTTTTTAATTTTGTCCCTACAAAAATTCATATTTATTTTTTGACGACCATATCTCTTTTGAAATCTCAGCATGAATGAGAATTAATTGAATCAAAATGTTTTCTTATGATTTTATGTAATTTGGGAATTTATGGTTGAAACATTTAAGGAAAATTTTCACACATCTTTACCTGATATTCTTGATTATATATATTTTGCCAACCTTAATTTTATATTCACTTCAATGTAAATCTTTTGAGGAAAGCATTATTAATAGGAAAGATCTTGCGGGTGTAATTGACAAATACGATAAAATACAAAATACACTAATAACTTCATTCTTCGTATACAGATATATAGTCAATTCAGAATATTGAAGGAAACTTTCCTAATGTTTTTATTTAAGTTTTCTAAATGAAAATAATTATATCTAACTTCTTACCAATTAATCATCTTGTACTTTAATGAAAATGTACAGAACATAATTGACTTACCCCAAAGACTTTCACTCAGATGGATTAGCTCTCCCACTCAACGCATCCCCACCTAATCCCTTTCCCCTCTGGTACAAGGCACAAATTTTCTTTGCACTAAGTTTTCTTCTTTTGAAATTATTTTTTTCAAAAAATTGCGTTCCACAGATAATTTATTCTCTATTTTGATTTTAAAATAAGACATACTGATTAAAAAATAGAATTCAAAATAATCTAAATAAATTTAAATGACCCAAATTTAAACATCTAAGCCTATTGAAATATTCTCAAATAAAGAAACATAAATCCTCCTGTAAGTGCAGCCAATTCCCCTGATCACGTGACCAAAAATTAGTTCCCGTGTCAGGTTGAGATACATCCATCACTTGAAGTGTGTACTTTACATGAACAAACATATAACTTTTTATAATTAATTTTATTTTAAAAAGTAGTAATATTGCTTATGAACCTGACCATGGATATATAATTAACCCTAACCAAGTTAAAGCCAACGAAATATTTGTATAATTATTTTTTGGCAAAAAAATATTTGTATTATTTTAGTGACACTTCAACTGGTTTTGCACCATATTGTATTGATTTAAATTTGATAGGTATTCAACCAAATTGAAGGGACCCAAGATTTTCTAAACGACAATAATGCCTTATGAGTCAATGTCATTAGGAGAAAATTGACGAAGACCAGCTATTTCTTGGAGTGTAAAAGTTCAACAATCTAACTAATCAATTTTGAAAATTCAGGAGTCACTTGCAAGTAACCCAAAGACCAAGAGCTTTCCTCGGTACCATTTTTACCAAGTCAAATAGATAAAACTAATCTAAATATGCATGTAAACATGCCTGACAAGCTTTTTAACAAAATCTATCTTCTACACGCTTACATGTTTGTTTATAATTAACTTTTATTCTACTAATTTTTTGTGTTAAACAACAAAAACTAAGCTTACTTGAGAATATCTCCATAATCACCTACTCTTATCATCTGAAATAAACTACTATATATAGTATTACAGTTCCAAGGTCTACCTATAGCCGAAATGACATTTTACCACAAATTCTTTTACTTTCCTGGTTATTCATTAACTCATTCCATGTGCGAAGCAATGATTCCACATAATCTTTTCTCACCAGAAGCAAAGATACATGATCATCGCTTAAGTTTCCTTCTAGCCAAAGCTGGGGTTTTGTTTGGGATATAGACCTTGTAGCTCACCTGAGATTTCACAGACTAATTGTAAGATAGCAGTGTATTTTTAAGGCCTCTAACTGACCATCATGATAAGAAATATTACAAATCTAAGACATTGCCGTACACTAACCTGAACCATTTCACCACCGCGCATCACATTCATTGTTTTCTGCTCAAATTGGGATCCCTGACTGGCTTCACCCTGCAAATTATTTGAGCTATTTTCTACTAGTGAGCTTTCTGAGGAAGGGTTACCAATAACAGAAACACATGGCTTGTCAACATCTCTTCTACTACTAGCGCCCTGAATTGTATCATGAGTCTTAGCTGCATTCTGGTCTACATTACCCGCGGTTGGTGGGCACTCAGAATGATGAAGTTTGTCCAAGGTTGATGTTTGCTTCAATTCAAATTGAAAGTGATCCTTAACTTCATCTTGCTCTTTATGAGGTTTTTCTGTCGCAGAACACAATTCTCGAATGTTTTTTATATCACCATTGCTACTATGAACAGGATCAGAAGCATGCCTATCTATAGCATTCTCTGTCACCACCAACTTTTTATGTCCTGAATTGTTAGATGCATAACTAGCAGATGGTAGGGCTGTTTCATTATGCTTGTCTGCATCCATTATTTTTTCTGAAGAAAACGCAGAATCCTGCTTCAGCGGTACGGCTTCACCTTTAGCACCATTTAGATTTTCTTTTTCACTCGAAGAAGCTACTGACTTTCTCCTCACTGTAGCCAAATTAATATCCTCTGCAATGGTTATCTCGTCAAAATTCTCCCCCTTACCTGCATTATTGACAATAGACTTGCCTTGAACCACTTCATGGCTCTTAATAGGAGGTTGAATCACATCATTGTCTCTTCTAATCTTCTGACCGGAAGCTTTGGCACTTGACTGGTTCTCACCTCGGAACTTTCTCAAGTTTTCCAATGCCCTTTTTCTTAGAATTGCCTCCAAGTCTTCGTCATCCAAACTAGCCCCAGAAGTCTCACTTGTTTTCTTCTCCACAGATTCACTGGTCCCAGCACCATAAATATCAGGCTCACTTCTGTCAAATTGGCTGTTGTTATTATGGTTCTGATCTCTTTCAGGTTCTGTTAAATTAGAAACAGCAATCCTATCAACTTCTGTATCCTCAATTCCCACTTTTTCTTTTGAAGTGGGAAGAGAATGGTGGTCTGATTCTCTCTTACTGCCCCCATCATTACTGTCATTACTTCTAGAGGGGTAATCATAATCATCAACAATCTCCTCTTTAGTCTCATAGTGACATAATTCTTTTGTTTCCTCTGCCTCCTCTGCAACAGTAATAACTGATTTGAGTCGCCTTGAGCTGTTCTTACTGACATATTTCTCCTCGGTCCATTGATCACTGTTTTCACCAGAGAAACTGAAGGATGAGCAACTTCTGGCTCTGTATCTATTACTTCTTTCACTTTCACTTCTGCCTCTATCCGGTCTTTTTTCCTTTCTTTTTCTTTCTACTCTTCCCCTATGCCTTTCAGGTTCATTATCATCACTGCCAGCACTCTCACCATAACAGGTTGAGCAGCTCAATGACCCATTGCTCATAGAACTAACAATTGCTTCTTTCCTAAGCTTTTTCTTCTTATATGGTTTCTGCCTCGCCTCTTGCTCACTCTTTCTCTTTGCCCTCTTTCTCTTCGTATCATGGCGAGAGTCATCACTGCTTTCATGTCTATAGGAATGTCTCTTGGCCATTTTCCTTCGACCTTCCTCATTTTTCCTTTTGGAAGACCGAGCTCTTCGACTTCTGTAGCTATCCTTGGGACTAGAAGACAATGAGGTGTCTGAACTCAATGAATCGCTATAGTCAGAGATGGAAAGAGATGCCTCACGCTGCCGCCACAGTTTCTTGGATGTATGTCTCCTGCTCTTACTTTTACCACTTGTCCGTACCTGAACCAGCAAATTCAACATAAAATTATATGGAATTCCCATTTCCCCACTCCACAGTAAAAAAATCCAATTCGACCATCCGATATTGCAGGGACATGGGTACAAGTATTGAACAGGTAACTAATGTGGCCATATATAGTTATAGATGGAGAGTAATGAGTGCGAAATCAATCAAAATATTAACCTAAGTTAGTATTAACCTAAGTTACTTAATCTGATACCAAAGTTCACATAACTTCGTTAAAACTGCATCAGAGTAACATGTGATGTCGAAATTGTGCAAGCAAATATGTAAGATTTCTCCATCTCTTTTCTAATTATTTGTTGAGTTAGTAAGATTTATTGAGAGTCAAAACTTTGGAAGCAAACCAACAAACCATGCACCAGGTAAGTCATGCGCCTAGAAGTCTCCGTGCTTCATAGCAACCAAAATTTACGGAGTGCAAACCAAATGCACTAAGAATGAGCACGAAAACCAAACAACCAAATCAAAAATCGTCATCTCATATAAGAAGAAAAACTTGAAACACTTAAACCCGGCAAAGAACTTCCAGCATCCAGAAAGGAAAAAGTGTCTTCCTCAGATAAGTATATCATTTCCACGCTCACTAATTCATTTCAGTTCCCAAAGCACAAGGTGAAATAGAAAGTGGATCTCTTTTCGGAACAGTCATAAATCTGAAGCGAAAAAACCCAATACCCAAAACGAATGCAATAGTGTCATGGAGAAAAAAATTGAGTGGATGTTGATATATTGGTCATACCTTCAAGGATTTCTTAGAACGTTTCTTCTTGCGCGAAGCGGACGATTTCCCCATTCGAGCACTCTGCAAAATCGAATATTCAAGAACAAATCAGAGGAAAAATATAAAGAAAAAGGGCAAGAAATCCAAGCTGTTAATAAATAAAGAAAATTTTTGGTAAAGGCATCGTCCACGTACGACAAGATAAAGTGGTTCTTTCTACCCCATAAATATTACCAGAGAATCCGAACTCGGGAAGTTTGAGAGAAGGGCATGGATTTTTAAAATTAATACTAATACTGATCGTTGTTTTAAATTCTCTTAAAAAGTTTACATATTTTTACTTTATTGGCTCATTGGTTCATCACAACCCCAGGCCAGGATCTATTATGTATCTATCTGGGTTCGTCGGTTTTAGGATGTAGTACCTGTCGGGTTCCTCGCTTGCCCGTCCTAGGTTTTACTCCTAGGATGTCATTCGCTTTCCTTCTTGGTACATTTGCTTAATGTTAATAAATTATTAATAATAATATTAATTACTAGTATTAATATATCATTATCGTTTTACCAAAAAAGAAAAAAGTTCATGCATTTTTAACATTTGATATTTAAATAATTGGATATAATTCTTTTTTAAAACAGTTAAAAAAAAGAAAGAGCATGCATTTTTTTATTAATTTTTTTAAAATATTCACAGTATAGTTTTGAAATAGGGAAAAAGACAGAAAAATTCACTCTTAATTTCAGAAGCCCAAAAAGGTCCGCTGAATTCAACAAATCCCAGTTTGGTACCATGAGACCAAATTGGGATTATTATTTGAAAGGAAAAGACCAAATTGCCCTTCATTTTAAATATTACTTTTAAAATATCACAGCCCCTACTGGCCGGCCGGCCACCGGACCTCCGGCGACGGCGGTCACCGGAGCTCCGGCGACCAGCCGACAATTGGTCACCGGAGCTCCGTCGGTCGGAATTTTTTTTTGTTGAAATTTTCACAACTTCAATATAACGGTTAACAACTTTTGTAATGCGATTAACAACTTCAATATATCAATTAACAACAGCTTTTCTGGAAAATTCAACAAAGTCCGGCGACCGGAAACAATTTTTTTGAAAATTTTTACAACTTTAATATAACCGTTAACAACTTTTGTAACGCCATTAACAACTTCAATATAGCAATTAACAACAGGTTTTTTGAGAAATTCAATAAACTCCGGCGACCGGAAACAATTTTTTTGAAAATTTTTACAACTTCAATATAACGGTTAACAACTTTATAATGCTATTAACAACTTCAATATAGCAATTAACAACAGCTTTTCTGAAAAATTCAACAAACTCCGGCGACCGGAAATAATGTTTTTGAAAATTTTTACAACTTCAATATAGCGGTTAACAACTTCTGTAACCCTATTAACAACTTCAGTATAGCGGTTAACAACAGGTTTTTGAGTTTGTTAAAGACATTACTGAAGTTATAAAAATGCCAATTTTTGAATTTAAAAACTTGTTGTTAACTGCTATATCAAAGTTGTTAATCGTTATATTGGAGTTGTAAAAATTTTCAAAAAAACGTAATTGTTAACATTATACTGAAGTTAAAAATTTTTACAACTTCAATATAACGGTTAACAACTTTTATAATGCTATTAACAACTTCAATATAGCAATTAACAACAAGTTTTCTGGGAAATTCAACAAACTCCGACGACCGGAAATAATTTTTTTGAAAATTTTTACAACTTCAATATAGCGGTTAACAACTTCAGTATAGCGGTTAACAACAGGTTTTTGAGTTTGTTAAAGACATTACTGAAATTATAAAAATGCCACTTTTTGAATTTAAAAACTTGTTGTTAACTGCTATATCAAAGTTGTTAACCGTTATATTGGAGTTGTACAAATTTTCAAAAAAACGTAACTGTTAACGTTATACTAAAGTTGAAAATTTTTACAACTCCAATATAACGGTTAACAACTTTTATAATGCTATTAACAACTTCAATATAGTAATTAACAACAAGTTTTCTGGGAAATTCAACAAACTCCGGCGACCGGAAATAATTTTTTTGAAAATTTTTACAACTTCAATATAGCGGTTAACAACTTTTGTAACCCTATTAACAACTTCAGTATAGCAGTTAACAACAATTTTTTTTTGAAAAATTATATAACTCAAAAACCTGTTGTTAACTGCTATACTGAAGTTGTTAATAGGGTTACAAAAGTTGTTAACCGTTATATTGAAGTTGTAAAAATTTTCAAAAAAATTGTTTCCGGTCGCCGGAGTTTGTTGAATTTTCCAGAAAAGCTGTTGTTAATTGCTATATTAAAGTTGTTAATAGCATTATAAAAGTTGTTAACCGTTATATTGAAGTTGTAAAAATTTTCAAAAAAATTGTTTCCGGTCGCCGGAGTTTATTGAATTTCTCAGAAAACCTGTTGTTAATTGCTATATTGAAGTTGTTAATGGCGTTACAAAAGTTGTTAACGGTTATATTGAAATTGTAAAAATTTTCAAAAAAATTGTTTCCGGTCGCCGGACTTTGTTGAATTTTCCAGAAAAGCTGTTGTTAATTGCTATATTGAAGTTGTTAATCGCATTACAAAAGTTGTTAACCGTTATATTGAAGTTGTGAAAATTTCAAAAAAAAAAATTCCGACTGACGGAGCTCCGGTGACCAATTGTCGGCTGGTCGCCGGAGCTCCGGTGACCGCCGTCGCCGGAGGTCCGGTGGCCGGCCGGCCAGTAGGGGCTGTGATATTTTAAAAGTAATATTTAAAATGAAGGGCAATTTGGTCTTTTCCTTTCACATAATAATCCCAATTTGGTCTCATGGTACCAAACTGGGATTTGTTGAATTCAGCGGACCTTTTTGGACTTCTGAAATTAAGAGTGCATTTTTCTGTCTTTTTCCCTTTGAAATACTACTAATATAGTATTATTATCAATTAGTTTCACCTTTTCATGCCTAAAAAATAGTTTTTGCTTTTGAAAGAAATTTTTGTATAATATATTTACCAAACAACGAACATGATTGTTATCCTTATCAAAGATCCTATTATAGAACAATATAAGCTTTAAAAATCACTTTTTCCAAACAAATTTAAATCTGTTTCCCCTTTCTCAATCGCCAAATGGGGAAAATTGTGTGGCATGAATTGTTGTTGTTTTTTTTTTTTGTCAAAAGGCATGAATTGTCATTTAAATCTACCATTATGTTATTTGAACTAATTATGAATGGATAATCATTAATATTAACATTATCTGTGTGTGTGTGTATAAATATTGTAATTGTAGTGCCCAGACACAAGTCACAAAATAGTGAGACTTATTTCAAATTTACCCTCTCCCTAATTTACCTGAATCAGTAAGTGGTATTTGCATCGTAACATTTCATTATGATTAATATTTCTAGTATTTATTTAAACACATACTAGTGGAAAAATCTATTTGGACTCTCGCAACGTTTTTTAGTTTTTTTGAGGAAAAGCCAAGATGATATTAACATAAGAAAACATACAAAGTTAAAAGAGTTACAATAGTAGAAGGATAGAAACAGGAATTAAATACAGAGGAGAAAAAGGAAAAACATTTTTCAGTTTTTATTTTTTATTTTTGAGGAAAAGGCAAAATGATATTAACATAAGAAAACATACAAAGTTAAAGAGTTACAGAAGGATAGAAACAGGAATTAAATACAGAGGAAAAAAAGGAAAAACTAACAGAAGTAATTTGAACACTAGAAAAGAAGGATAATAGAAGAGAAATATCATGTAGTAGATTGCTAAATCGAAGACCAAAATGTTGATATATGTTATGAAGCTTTTTCCCAACACCTACAAGGTGCAGACATAGATCGTCTTCTCCCAGATGTTGACTGTTGCTTGTAATCCAAATCAACGCAATTCTTAAGCTTAGAAGAAGTAAGAGGGTAGCATCTGAATGTCTTTCGTTAACAAAAAAAGAGTGAATAGCTTTTCCCTGAGAAAGGATAATGAGAGAGCATGATGTATGCCCTTTCCTCTTACTTCTTTTCATTAAAACTGATAAACCTTGTATTGGCAAGTTGTGAGCAGTGAGAGGCTTCAAACAGAAAGCTTTAGTTAGTGGCCTATTACCTAATAACTTGAAAGCCATTTGGAGATAGAAAGCCTTACTTTTAATTTCTTCACTAACTTTATCTAGATTTAAGATCACACCTTTATGCGGTGCTAGATTCTTCTTATGCCAAATAGTGTGCAGAACAATGATGATTTTCTTGACTTTTTCTAAGTGACCATCTCGATAAAGGCAAGGGAGAAGAACTTCAAGCCAGGCTCTGAAGGCTGAGAGATTTGTACATGACAGTCTAATTGAAAGACTTCCAAACCAGATAGCACGAGTAAGTAGGCAAGTAATGAAGATATGCTCCCGTAAATTCTGAATGCTTTTACCCTCTCCAGGACTTCACAGAATGGCTTTCAATTTAGCGGTTTCATTATTCTAGAGGGCAATCTTCAACCTCCAACTCATCCGGCGCTCTTGTTCAATGTATATTATAGCCTAAACCCCTTCTGATGTACACTAGCACTATACTTGTTCGTAATTGATAATACGGTAGTGTTTTCGTGCGAAACAAATAATAGAAGGCAATATATTACTGTTCAGTTTTTCTTATCAGCTGCATTTGTTGTACAGTTCATCTATGATAAAGTATAAGCAGCACAATAAGAAGAGATTTTTTTGGTCTACGAGGTAAGTATATAAAAAAAATTTTGCTCCAACTTGCGTAAAGATATTTATGAAAAGTTAATCCTAACACACCTCAAAAGGCCATATGAGTAAGTTTGGGTAAGTGCGAGTCAACTACTCAAGTCGCATACTTTGCATAAAATATGAAATGAGACTATATTGTTTATGATTTATAAATCATGTAATTTCCTATAGATTTTATTACTAATTGTTTAAAGAGTATTGAAAATTCACTCTAACATATTATTTCATATGATGTGGGTACAATTTATAGAGTCTCATACCATCCGGTTACAATCAAATAATAATTGAAAGATATTGCAATATCACAAGAAATCAGGAATTTATTGCCTAGCTAGAATCATGGGTAATTAATGGAGAGAATAAGGAGAGAAAATCAGGGAGGAGATCAAGGGCTTCTAACACTCCCCCTCAAGCTGGAGAGTAGATGTCAACCATTCCCAGCTTGCTTCGAAGCCCTTCAAACTTGACTCTGGCTAACGGTTTGGTCATGATGTCAGCAATCTGATCAGTTGAACGCACATAGTTCAAGTTAATGATGCCATCCTCGACCTTTTCTTTGATGAAGTGCCGATCAATGTCAACATGCTTTGTTCGGTCGTGATACACAGGGTTCTTGGTCATTTCAATGCTGGCTTGATTGTCACACCAGAGATTCATAGGTCCTTCATAGGAAATTCTCAATTCCTTCAGAAGTCTAATCACCCACATTCCTTCACATACCCCCAGGGCTACAGCTCTTAGCTCAGCCTCAGCACTGCTTCTTGAGACTACTGTCTGTTTCTTGCTTCGCCAAGTGACTAAGTTTCCCCAAACATAAGTACAGTATCCTGTGACAGATCTTCTGTTGTCCACAGCTCTCCCATGATCTGCATCAGTGTAGACCTCTATGCTCCTTGTACTCCCCTTTTTAAAGAATAGTCCTCTTCCAGGGTTGAGTTTGAGGTAGGTGAGGATTCTGTATACTGCTTCCATGTGTTCTTCCTGGGGTTGATGCATAAATTGGCTTACCACTCCAACTGCATAGCTAATGTCAGGCCTTGTATGAGTCAAGTAGATTAGTTTGCCCACAAGTCTTCTGTACCTTTCTGAGTTAACTGGTGTCCCTTTTGGTTTCACTTCCAGATTGCATGACTCTTCCATAGGAGTCTCACTAGGTTTAGCCCCAAGTATTCCTGTTTCGTGGAGTAAGTCCAGTGTGTACTTTCGTTGGGACACACTTATACCCTTTTTGGATCTAGCAACCTCCATTCCAAGAAAGTACTTCATTTGGCCTAGGTCCTTCACTTGGAATTCCCTAGCTAGGGCTTTCTTGAGATGGGAGATAGAAACCTCATCACTGCCAGTTATGACTATATCATCCACATACACAATTAGGATCGTTACCTTTCCATCACTGTGTTTGACGAAAAGAGTGTGATCAGCTTGTCCTTGAATGTAGCCAAACCTTTTGATCGCTTTGGCAAACCTGTCGAACCATGCTCGTGGAGATTGTTTCAAGCCATATAATGATTTCTTCAATTTGCAAACTGAGTTGGGTGGAGCTATTACTCCATCTGGAATTTCCATGTACACTTCCTCCTCCAAATCTCCGTTTAGGAAAGCATTCTTCACATCTAGCTGATGTAGGGGCCAATCAAGGTTGGCAGCTAGAGACAGGAGTACCTGGATGGTGTTGAACTTTGCCACAGGAGCAAACGTTTCTTGATAATCAATCCCATAGGTTTGGGTGTACCCTTTGGCAACTAATCTTCCTTTGTACTTGTTGATGCTACCATCAGGATTGAATTTAGGGGTGAAGATCCACCTGCAACCCACTGCTTTCTTGCCCTTAGGAAGTGTGGTGATATCCCACGTGTTATTCTCCTTCAAGGCTCTCAACTCCTCATATGCAGCATGTTTCCAATTAGGATCTGTTACAGCCTGTTGAAATGTTTCTGGAATTTTCACCTGTGAGCTATTCACTACAAAAGTTTGCATTCTCGCAGATAAATTGCCATAGGAGACAAATTTTTGAATAGGATGCTGAGTACACGATCTTACCCCCTTTCTAAGTGCAATAGGCCATCCCAGCTCTTCAGGATCCAACTCCGGATTGGAATCATGTTGCTGCCTTGGAATGGAAGGAACCCTACTACTACTGTCCTGTTCACCTGATTGAGGACTTGAGTGCTCTGTCACCCCTGCATCAATTTCAGCATTGGTTTCCATTGGGTGAGGGGTGTTTGTGGAGTTTTGGTGTTCTGGAGAAGGTATAGTAGTAGGGGTTTTTGGTTCCGTTTCCGGCTCAGGGATGTTGTCTTGAGGTGGTATGGTTATAGGTTCGGATGTAATTAGCCATTCTACTCCATAGTGCTCCCCCTGAATGGGTAATTTGGGATAGTAAGCATCATCCTCATAAAAGACTGTGTCTTTGGAGATTATAAGTTTTCTGGTGGTGGGACAATAACACTTATACCCCTTTTTGGTGGAGGAATATCCGAGGAAAATGCATTTTTCTGCTCTAGCACCTAGTTTGCCTCCATCATGTTTATGGACAAAGACGACACACCCAAAGACCTTTTGAGGGATGGTATTGATGATAGGTGAAGTGGGGTAAGTCTCGAGGAGCTTTTGAATAGGGGTACTAAAGTGGAGAATTTTAGAGGCCATGCGGTTGATAAGATAAGCTGCGGTTAGTACAGCATCTCCCCAAAACAGATTTGGAACATTTCTTTCCATCATAATAGCTCGGGTTACTTCCAAAAGGTGTCTATTCTTTCGCTCAGCAACTCCATTTTGTTGAGGAGTATAAACACATGAGGTTTGGTGATGGATTCCCTCCTGCTCAAGAAATTCCCTAAAGGCTCCACTCACATACTCTTTGGCATTGTCACTTCTCAGGACTTTGATGGTAGTTTGGAATTGGGTTCTCACAAACGAGTAAAAGTTTTTGAAAATTTGTAGGGCTTCGGATTTCTCTTTCATAAGGTAAACCCATGTGACCCGGGTGTGATCATCTATGAATGTGATAAACCATTTTGTGCCTGTTCGGGTGTTGGTTTTGGCTGGTCCCCAAATGTCGGTATGGATCATTGTGAACGGGGTGGAAGGTTTGTAAGTATGTTTGGGATAAGAGGCGCGAGTTTGTTTAGCAATTTGACACGTTTCACATTGGAAAGGAGAAGAATTTTTATTGAATAAAGTTGGAAACACATGCTTCATATAATCAAAGCTGGGGTGGCCTAATCTTTGATGCCACAACATTACATTTTTATTCTGAGAGTTGGAGCTAACCATAGCTTTCTTTGCTCCTGCTATCTTCATATCCTTTCCTTCAAAGTAGTAGAGTCCATCCCATTCTTTAGCAGTCAAAATCTTCCTCCCCGAGGTCGAATCCTGAAAAACACATTTAACATCATCAAATATCACCCGACATGCTTTCCCTTTAGTTAATTTGCTCACAGAAATAAGATTGCAAGTAAGAGCAGGGACAAACAAAACATTATGGATTTCCAGATCTTCAGATAGAGCCACACTGCCAACACCCTCAACTTTAGTATACAGTCCAGTTGCCACTTTTACTCTAAGGTTCTCATGGCAATATTTGAGGGTTTTGAAGAAGGACTTATTACCAGTCATGTGATCTGTAGCACCGGAGTCAATAATCCAAGTCTCATCACTAGTTACCATTGCATTAAGGGCTATAATGGAATTACCTGACTGTATCAAGTTCACGTTGGGAACAGATTTTGATTTGTTTTGTTTTTCAAGTATCTTACGAAGCATTTGAAGCTCTTCTCTGGTCAACTGGTCTCCATCATCACCTTTTTCTTCAGAGGAGGTGTGGTGGCTCTTTCTATCTTCCCGTTGTTTCTGTTTCCCTTGAGTTGGTTTCCCATGTAGTTTCCAGCATTCATCTCTGGTGTGGCCTCTCTTGTTACAGTGGTTGCACCACTTGTTCCCTTTCTTCTCAGGGCCCTCTGATGTCTGGAACCCCCTCGTCACCAATGCCGAGCCCTCTGCTGCGGTCAGGCTACCTTGAGTGAGGTGTCTTCGGCTTTCTTCGAACTTAACCATACTGAAGACTTCAAATAGGGATGGCAGCGGCTTCAGTCCCATAATTCTCCCCCTCACTTCTTCAAAAACATCATTCAGGCCCAACAGAAAGTCATATGTTCTTCCTCTCTCCACCAATTGTCTGTAGTAATTAGCATCATCCATATCCTTCCAAGGATGTACTTCAAAGAGGTCCAATTGCTGCCATATCTTTGTCAACGTACTGTAGTATTGAGTTACAGTTAAGTTGCCTTGTTTCAGATCTTTGAGCTGCCTCTTTAGATCTAATAAGGCTGCAGTGTTATCGAGGGTAGAGTAGGTCCGCTTAGCAGCATCCCAGATTTCCTTGGCTGTGCTTGCAAGAAGGTATCCTTCACTGATTTCGAGAGTCATTGAATTGCACAACCAAGACATCACCTGATTATTTTCAGCGAACCAGGTATCAAATTTGGGATCATTATGTGAAGGTTGTGTTGCTTCTCCATTGATATACTTCTCCTTACGCTTCCCACGCAGATACATTAATACACTTTGAGACCATTGGAGATAATTGCTTCCATTAAGTTTGTGGGCTACCCCCATAGCTTGAGGTTCAGCGGCTATTGTCAAGTCTGAAGAAGGAGTAACCACTGGTGAAGAAGTAGCTTGAGTATTTGAAGATGTACCGGACATGAGGACCCTTGGAATATTGCGAACAGACCCAAAAAGTGGTGGGAATTCTGGGTTATCCATCTTCTGGGTCTCTGGGAGGTACTGGAGGTCTCTGGCGGCGACGCGTGGGCGGCACGCGCTGGTACAGTGGCGGGGCGCGGCGGCACGTGGGCTTCACGCGCGGAGCTTGTAACGGCGCGTGAGAGTCACGCGCAGCTCCGTTGGACGTCGGCTTCTGGGGACGCGCCGATCTGGGGATGCCGGTGAGGCCTGGAGGGGTGGTGTCGTCCACGAACCACTTCTGGTTCCAGTTTTGAGGACGCCTCACTCTCTCTCTCTCTATCCTCGCCGTCTCTCTCTCTCTGGCTTACGGCAGACTCTCCAGGACCCTTTCTGGGCTCACACGCTCTGATACCATGTTTAAAGAGTATTGAAAATTCACTCTAACATATTATTTCATATGATGTGGGTACAATTTATAGAGTCTCATACCATCCGGTTACAATCAAATAATAATTGAAAGATATTGCAATATCACAAGAAATCAGGAATTTATTGCCTAGCTAGAATCATGGGTAATTAATGGAGAGAATAAGGAGAGAAAATCAGAGAGGAGATCAAGGGCTTCTAACACTAATATAGTGATTCACTTCTCAGTCAAGACTTCACTTGAAACATTTCTCAAGTAAATATTTAAGGGCGAAGCCGGATCATTAAGCATATTATATCAGCGTCATTCCTCCAATTACTTAACAAGAAAACCATTGCTGCTGCAACCAACAGGGTGAATGACACCTAAACAAAAATTTCACATAGAAGAGACTAGAAAGTTGTCACTGTCAGAGTTTAATGCTCTTGTTAAGGATCAATCTCACCGAAGTGAAATCAAATGCTAAAATCATTAGGATGGGAATTAGGGATACATTCAGCAATATGGCTCATAAGTTCATCTGCTACAGTAAAGTGTTCGATACTTTTAATCCATTTCCATCCAGAAGCTTTACACACTGGAGAAGTCTCTCCTGTTCATCTGCTCCAGTATTAAAAAAAAGGAAAAAAGTAAAACGCAAGCATGCTAGATCAGGGTGGGGAAAAAGCGACACCATTGTTCTTATTATTATTATTATAGTCATTACAATTATTATAATTATTCACATACAAAAGCAGTGTTTGATGACCAGAACGAAACATGCTAAGCGTCTTCAGCATCACTCATGCTGGCATGAGTGTCAATATAGAATTCAGGGGAGATATCAATTTCATCAACAATCCTTCCTCTGTCATATGGACAAGCAAGAAGATTATACACAATCAGTAAACCACATCGTATAGTCCAGAAAGATATTTAGCAAAGGTGTCAATAGAATAGGATGATACCTCTCGAGGAAAAACGAAAGAATGGGATGGTACCTCTCAAGATGATTTTTTTTTTTTCCTTTTTTTGGCAAACAAGAAAAAGAATAGGATGATACCTCTCAAGAACAAACTTCCCCTCTTTATACTGTTGGCTCTTCTCATGCACAGTCTCCTGTAGCAGAACAATAGCATTAAAGGGATTAAAAAGTCTTTTGACAGGCGACTACAACTAAAAAAGGGGAGCTTATGCATGACAAATACTTCAATGTCTCTCTTCCATAACCATTCGTCTACCAAACCCAGGTTGGGCCAGAATAAGCTTTTAGAAGGCCTAGGGTCCTAAGCCCATCATTAAGAGCCAAGTAATAGCCACGGCTAAAGCTTTGAGCTTGGCCCAATTATCTTTTAAACAAATAAAATTTAGGTCAAATTTGACTCGGAAAACACAATTATGTAGTACCTAAATAAGATATGCAAGTAAGGAAAATATTGGGTTAATACAATCTCAAGTTTCAAATTACAAGTTTTGATCTTTCAAGTTTCCTCCCGTTTAAAGCATTGGTTCCTATAATTTAATAAACACCTAGACCATTTTGCCCTTTAAAGAACCAAAATTTATGATTTAAAATGAGGGACTAAACCAAAATTCATGCAAACTTAAGGAATCAAAAATTGTATTAATCCAAAAACATATATTCAAACACAATAATGCAAAATTGAAAGAGTAAAATAATAGATTTTTGTTTGCCTGGAAGAGGCCAAGCCCTACTTGGCCCTAAAGGGAATACTATATGTGGGAGGATGGGCTTGAGTTTAAGACCAATGGCCTGGATTACGTTGGGCCATGCATATCCACGGACCAAACTAATCCACCACAACCACAAAATTTCTATCCAGAATATGCATTTTAAGAGTTTCATCTTTAACACTATTTGCAGATGCAAGAAGACGAAAGGGTAAATTAATGGAAAATTACATATTTCCAGCCAACTATTTGACCACAGCAACAGCAAAAGATATCTGCCACCGTATGCAATCCTGAAAGCATCATCCTTTCCTCTAGTACTCCAGCTGTGATGTTCACTCTAGATCACAGGCCCAAAACATTAGCATCTTAAAATAATCAGAACAAAGCAATATTTTCATCCCAGAATGAAGGAAACAGACAAGTCCTTAATCATCCAATATTTGCAATTATTGCAAGGTTAAAGAAAGATAAAACATTGTTTCCGGTTTCTTTTTTGCAATAATGAGCTACACAAAGTTAGCCTTGGGACATGCTTTCAAACTCTCCCCCTCCCTCTCTCTATCAACACATGGATGTGTGAAGGTTCCCGTATTGAATATCGTACTTGTCCAATTTTACAAGAAGTTATGCAATTATCTGATAGTACTTTTCAAATATAAGAAACTCTCAAATATTAAATATTGCTGCATGCTCATAATCATCCAGTTTTACTAAAACTCAGCTTGCAAAGACAGCATCTTCATTATTTTTTAATTCAAGGGCTGAATCAATATCAATCACATCTATCAAGGAGAAAAGTTGACATGAAAGAACAACGAATGGTTGGCGACATTATTCATAACAAAAGAAAGACGGTCACAATAAATAAATAATGGAAAATTCACCACAAAGAATCAACCTGGAAACAATTCCTTGAACTTCCTCCTCTAAACATAATAACTTGAAAACAGTAAATTCAACATGGGAGGCAAGAAACTTTTGAGTGAAGGAGAAAGAATCAATGAATTTGTAACAGAGCAATATAGATTCCAACTGACACGACGCAAAAAACAATCTGTTTTGAACATAGAAACAAATATTAGCGGCTTTACTTCCTCAGATATATCAAACGCATATTTATTCAAGGCATGCACCTACGAGTTAAGCAATTTTGGGATATAACGTTTAAAGACACATTGTCTCAGGAAACGGCTGCATAATCCAGCATGGAAGAACAGAACACCACATCTTCAATAATTTTTTGAACAGCAGCAAGTCTGAGCCACATCGTTGATTAAACTTTGGCTATGGTCAAACTTATGCCAATAACATAGATTCCACTATTTCCAGATTTCGGTCACTTAAGAAGACCTGAAATCAATTTCTTATAAAGTCACTGTAAGCAAATCCAACATGACTGTCTACAAAAGGTTAGGGAAAAACTTCATTTACTTACATCATTCTTTTGAATATGGTTACATATTCTCTGGATGTCCCCTCATTAGAGTATTACAATCAGGGCCAACGAATTGAAGATTCCAAGTTCACTTATCAGAAAGCTTTCAATTTGCGCAGAACTGTCAATATGTTAGAGAGAAAGAGGAAAGAGCTGAAGAAATGAGAAAAGGAGGGGAAGAATTAGCCCCGGATAATTGAATCTTTTCTGAATACATTAACAAGTGATGGACTCGTGCTAAAGAGAATTTTATAATAATGTCCCCAAGAGTAAGGTTATTTACAATAAACTCTTGACTAAATAAAGAAAAGGGAATATTAGGAATTCCACGTTATCACACTTCAAGTTAGGATATCAATAAATTTCTACTAGCAGGTTCCTTCCATTCTATGCCACGTAATCAAAAAAAATTCAACAACTCATCAGCAGATTTAATCCAATTTGTTGCTTTGAACAAGTGATGTCAGTTGATACAATCATGTCTAGTGCTTGGGATAAAGATGGCAGAGTCAACAGAACACAAAGAAAAAAGCATTACTGTCAAACAATGGCGCCATCAACGGTTATTTTAAATAAAGAATAACTTGATCATATACGTGTACAAGATGTAATCTTCAACAAAAGGGGTTGGGTCATGGTTTATAAAAGGAAGTGCACGCACTCGCATAGAAAAAGATTCACAAAATTAGACTTAGGATCTAAAATTTGTAGATGCACAAGAGTGCCCTTCATCTTGTTGCACTTTCTCACCTCAATTTTCAAGATGCCCATGGTGTACTGATGAATGCAACACTCACAATAAAGAACGAGTTTACAGAATATGAGAGCTACATGGATCGGGTAACTAGTAGTTTCAAATTATATAAAATAAAATATAAGAATCACAGTAAAAGCTTTAGCTGGATCAGTAAGCATTGTTAACAAAATAAAAAACACAAACACTAGTGACAAGCTGGTATTGTTAACAACTTAACATACGAGATACAACACAAACACTATCATAACTGTTATTTTTCACAACAGAATACCCAGTAAGAAGTGCAAAGTACTTACACATTATTGAAGAGGTATGCTTTACCTCGTCGGCAATGAAAAGCCTGAAAATAATGATACAAAATTTTGCTTAATGAATTAGATTTTAAAAAAAAAATCTATTAGAGCATTTTAAGCACTATAGTAATAGAAACCAAGCAAAATCAACAACAAAAGGATGATGCATGCAATAAGAAGCAATAGATTTAGTTATTCATCTCTTATTTACCTTCATAATAAATTATAGTAATTCACATTTTTGTAGTTATCCCTATTATATGAAGACACCCAATCACAGTAAGATAAATACAAGTAACAATACTAAATGAAGCTAAGCTGGCAGCACTGGAACAGTCAATATTTCTAATCATGACACAGGCATTTCTTCTCCTGGGCCTAAGCACACCATTGGTTCAAGCTTCTTCTTATTGAAGCTTTCTGACGTTAATTACAGTCTTTTAAGGGACCAGCTATAGTTAAGATTGGAGCTATGGTAGTAATGATTTGATCACATCTGAGGAAAGGAAAGAAGCAAAGGATACTTCCAAAAAAAAAGTCAGGAAAAAGGTAGAAATGCTAGCGAAACTATGAACACTCTGCAAAAAGCTTACAAGCCAAGGCATCATAAGAAACTCAACAATAATGTTAGGCATAAATTATTCTTCTAGTAGATGCCATCTTAGTTGACGGCCTCCAGTGACCAGGTTAGATTCATGATGCAATTGTTGCCATCGGTTGGGTTTACAAAATGAAGCAGAAATCAATCCACATATCAACACCTTAGAAAAGGTGTTAGATTAACAATAACTTTGGAGCAAAATTTCTAGGAAAATCCAATCTTTGAAAAAATTAATTGATCTAATCATTACTAATAAAAATGCTACACGTGTCAGAAGTATGCCTCACTAAAAAGTATATTAATATGTTTAGTGTAAAAAAAATGATTGATTTACTCAACCAATTTTTGTAGAGCTAGTGCATCTCAGTATCTAAAACTTTTTATCACCTTGCTAAGTCAGATCCTTTGTCCAGGCTTCATCACAACATACATGCCCTCATCAAATCAAATTCACAAATTTAAAAACCTGTTGGCTGATGGATTCGCGGTTACAGAAAAGGATGAAGGGCGGAGAATCACTTCCCCTCACCAATGAATAGTGAAATGTTCAACCGACTACATAAGCTTTAATTCTTCCAATAACGGAACATAACATATCAAGCTTTGAAGGTTTCTGAATGTCAAGAACAGTTCTCCAGCGATAAGACTTCAGTATAGTAGTATAAAAACACCCCAATCCCATTAGCTATCCAAGAGAGTAAAGGCTGACAGCTGAAGTTTTCAAAAGCTTAATTGTCACTAAACCATGCTTGTACATCCACTGTACAAACCTCACAGGCCCCAATTACATAAAAGACAGCAAATTAATAAACACTAACAAGCACCGAGAATCGTACTTTCCAATCAGAAAAATGGTCTGAGGTTACCAATAAAGAAGGAATAATACCCGAGAGATGAGATCATCGGCTAGGGCCAAGTGGGTTTTGCAGTACTTGCACCTGTAAGACCTGCCCTCCAGCTCCACGACGAAGATTCTTCCCATTTTCCCCTGTTTTGCTTTTCGTTATTATGGAGACTCACGCACCCGAACCTTACCCAAATCAAAGACAAATGGGAGATTTCAAGAGTCCACAGTGAAAGGAATAGAGGGACCGAGGAAGAATTAGAACCGAGTCACGACATGGTGAAAAGAACTTGGTGGAACTATATGGGCCAGGCTGGGAAGTGCAGACTCGCCTCTGCTATTTGTTTCCGGATAATATCTGGCGGCGCCGGAAAATCTCCCTCCCTCTGTTTTTATTCTTTTCCCGAAAAAGCGGCCAGGCTTCCAAAACTAGAGCCGAAAAACGGCCATCTCTTCGACACGCTTAGCCCAAAAATTGTGAAAGCATGGCTTAAAATTTTTTCTTTTAACTGAGAAGTAGATTTCAAAGAGTTAGCTTTATAAGGCCGCGGGTTTAAATTTAACCCCTCTTATAATTTTTTATATTTTTTATATAATTTTATTATTTTAAAATTAAAGTTTGTAAAATAGTTTGATTTATTTGATTTTAGACAATAATTTTTTCAATTAATAGCCAGAATATAAAATTTAAAAATAAAATTTCTATTTAAAAAATTGATATTTTTGCCATTAATAAAGGGAAAAATTACACTCAGGTCCCACAGAAGATAATTAATTTAAAAAAAGTCCCTAGAAATCCCGAAATGATTCTGAAGTCCCTAGGGGCCTGTGTGTAATTAATTATAATTGTGAAATTACCTATTTACCCCTATTAATTTGAACCCATTTACAACCTTAACGGTGGTTGTTGACAACTCGAGGAGAGGTGGTTAACAACCTCGGCAACGCTCCTGGCATCCCATAGAGTGAGTTGTCAGTAGCACTGCCGAGGTTGTCAAGCACTTCTGCTCAGGTTGTCAACAGCCACTGTTAAGATTATAAATGAATTGCTATAATAAAATTAATAGGGGTAAATAAGTAATTTCACAATTACAATTAATTACACACAGGCCCCTAGGGACTTCAGAATCATTTCGGGATTTCTAGGGACTTTTTTTAAATTAATTATCTTCTGTGGGACCTGAATATAATTTTCCCTTAAAAAAGAGCATGCTCATAGAAAAGAGCAATTAACGATAGAGATGATGAAATTTTAAATAATTAATGATAGTGTCTATCTATTGCATATTTGTATTCTTGATTAAACTTTTGAATGCTATTGTCTTGTTGATAGATGTTTGTTAATGAATGTTTAAATATGATAATGTTATCTGTTTTTGACTTAATTTTATTTATATTTATGTCTTTTATTAATAATTTTATTACTTTATTTTTGTTTTCTTTTTATAAAACCGATGAGAAATATAAAAAATTATATATTTCTTAAATGGGCCAAAAGCCGCAATAGTTGTCTAACTACAAATAAAAAATTTAAATATTCCTTCGGTTTTTAATATAAGATATTAAGACCTATTTAACTAATTTAATTAGATTAAAAAAGTTAGATAAGTTAGTTAATTAATCATCTTTTTTAATATTTTCCCTCTCCCACTTAATTCTGGTTGAAGGAGTATCCATAGGGGTAATTTAAGAAAAATTAATAAATATGAGAAATAGATCTTATATTTAGAATCAAAATCAACTCAACAATTAGATCTTATATTAAGAACTGAAAGAGTAATATTTTTAATATTCGTATACTAGTTTTCTAGTTCTCATATCAAACAGAAGAGTTAGTATTAGTTTTTCTTTCCATATTGCCCCTTCTCTTTTTCTTCATCCGAGTTTGTTGGGCTTTGACGGCCCACATCATCTGCTTGTATCTGGGCAGGAGTCCATCAGGCATGTATACAGGGTATAAGGGCCTATATGATATTGCTATGATTTAATCTGACCATAGCAAAATTATAAATTTCATTGTAATGTTACAAAGTTACTACTCTTCTAATTATTAATATAAAACCTAATTATCCAATTTGAGTAGATTAAAAATATCTGTTAAATTAGTTAATATGATATGTTTTTTCTAAAACATCCTAATTATCTTTTTAATTTTCTCCCCCTCTCTCTTACTTAATTATTATTGAGAAAATATCAATATAGTTAATTTCAAAAGATTGATAAACACGTGAAATAGGTCTTGTATGGAAAACAAATATTAATTTTCAAATTAAGTGGTGTATTAATGATGAAAGGACCTCGCATGAATAAAGCAACCCAAAACGCACATCTACTCTGAGCAACCATGACACGAACGATTTTTTTTCTTTTTCGGTTCAATGACACGAACGTTTTGATAAATTTATAAAATGACAGACATGATATGGGTGATAATTAATTAATCTTAATCCTTTTTTGGGGGGGAAAAAAGGAAAGGAGAAAGAAAAGTACAAAGATTGTTTCAGGTAAGACCGCACTTAAGTCAACAGAAACTCATCTGCAGCTCATCAAACGTGAATAAAATTCTCAGTTCATGGTCCTTTCTAATTATCATTTGTAGCAGTTTTTTAGAGATCATTAAATAAATAAATTTTTTATCCTTATTAAATATTTCCTCTAATCTCATATATAAGCTTCACTTTTAGAGAGAGATCTAATCCAAAATATAATATTCGTTTTTGAGTTCTCTGAGAATTTAAATTAAAATATTAATAGTAGCTCGTTGTTAATATAAGAACTATGATAAGTATTTTTTCGGTTCTAAATATAAGATTTTTTTTGTAATATAAATTACACTATAAAATAGATTTTATATTTAGGTATGGAGGAGTATCATATCTCTATCTACTTTATTTTTTAAATTTATAATTTATATTTTAAAATAGTTTTATTAATTATATATGTTAAAGGACTTTCATCCTATGATAGCATGATTAAAAATGTTACTTTAAGAAAATCAATTCATACTTGTTACAAACAGCTAACTTAATTATTTTTCTTAATCTATTTAAATAGCTTTTATATTAAGAATCATAAGTAGTATCATTTTTAGTCTCAAAAGCTTAACCTCATTTTACTTTTAGTTTTGATGCTTGAAATTTAATTCTATTTTGATATGTCTAAAAAGTTTTGGTCCTTTAAATAACATAGATTTTTTAATTAATTAATTTAATCAATTTTTTTAATTATTTAATTCTCACATTAATGAGGGAAGTGAGTAATTCTTTTTAATTTTTAAGAAAATGAAAGGATTGATTTGCGCCTTCCCAGTAAAGGAAAGGAAGCATTTGTCCCTTTCTTTTCTTCATTCACACATTTATTATATTATTATTTTTATTTATTGCTTCTCACATTTATTCTCTTGATAAATAAGTGCAAATTTGAAAAAAAAATATTTATGACTTATTTATTATTTTTAAATAATTTTAACTACTAGATCATTAAACATGATTCTGTTATTTAAAGTTTATATATAGAACAAGAAGGAGTAGTTAGTATTGTTTTTACCCATTTTCTTCTTCTTTACCTCTATATTTGTTTCTCTTAATTAATAGAGATAGAATTTAAAATAAAATCTTAAAAACATATAAAAGACCACCATTTTTTTCCTACAGGAACAATTTAAAAAAAAAATACAGTGGTATGTTGATAGTGCATGTTAGCGTGCGCGAGTATTTAACTATGCGGGAAAAAATAAAAGGTTAAACCGCACCTAATGAATGAAATGGGCGCGGGGGCGTAAAGAAAGGAGGACGAAGAAGCACGCGCCACGCAGAGGCAATTAATGGGGAGGGAACGCGCCGCCATAATTGTTGGTTGTTCATCCGACAGACACGTTCCCAGCTGGAGCTGCGCACTAGCCGCTGCTTCTTCCAACCGTACTCATTACCCACGTGGCCCCACCAGCATCACCACAAATGTCTGCCCCCTTCCCCCTTCATCACACCCAAAAATATTCAAAAGGCACTTCGTACGTAGTATACGTGTTCGCTCCACAATAAATAAATGCCCCCCCACTGGGTCCCACCCAGGCGGCCGCCGCGTTTCTTTCTTCCCCCTTACGACCCAGCCTTCTCTCCCTTTTCTTTTGCTTTTTGCATGGTTTCCACGTAATTTCAACACCATTTATCCTGGGCCCCACTCCGCCCCATAGTATTCACATGTGTCCCCCTCTACAATCTTTGCTTTTTTTATTTTTTATTTATATTACTTTTATACGACAAATAAAAACTAAAATGCACTCTCATATTTAGAACTGAAAGAAGAGTACTACGAATCGCGAAGCGTGGGATATATTATCGGATCCACTAGCATTAAAAATTGGAGTTCCTTCTACCAAAAATAAAAATTGGAGTTTCGTCCGAGTTAAGTTAGGCAGTTGGCGGAGAGGAACGAGGAATTTCAGGAAATAATAAAATAGAACAAATAAAGAAATCAATAAATATGATTTTTTTTTTTTTTTAATGGTAATGGGAAGTGAGGCACTGAAACATCACGTGAAGACAACATCAACGCCGACAGAAACACAGTCCACACGGAATGCTCTCGAGTGGGGCCCACCTTCAGACACGCTCGCTTCTGATTCGGTCTTACCACCTTGTACGTACCGTTTTCGCCGCCCCTGCCGCCTCGCCCCCAATCACACTTTTCCCCTAATAATAACTAATCAAGGCCCCTTAATTAAACATAATTATTATTGAATTTCATTAATCATCCTAATTCAAACAGTGATTGGACCTACCGTCGTTTCATTGTCTGCCCGCGTTATCTGGCGTTCAGATCCGCCCCCTCAAATACGACAATAATAACGCGAATCACGAGGCAATTATTCATCCTCATACGATGACACGGCACCGTTTTGTTTCCGCTTGGTCAATGCCATTGAATACCCGTTCACACCCGACTTTGGTCCTCCTCCTGAAAGATTCCTCCATTCATCAACATAGTAATTATTTAATTGGGAAAAAAAATATTTGGTTTTGGATAACAGCCATCACATAAATTCTCTGTTTCTCTTCTCTCGCTCATCCGCTCATTAAAGAGTCGGCATCAAAGAAACGCCTTTAGGCCTGGCTGATCAAAATCGTCAGATCTCAACAAATTAAATTTCAGAAGTTGTTTCAACCATGTTCGGATCTGTTTGGTTAATGGCAAAATGTACGGGCACAATTGAATCAACGGCCGTAATGATGAGCGATCTTTGACGCTTGGAGCTGCTTCAAATGAGAACAATTCTTTCTGAGTTCATCTCTCAGGAAACACAAAATTAAACTAAACAGTACTGAATCTTAAGGAAGGAAGCGAGAAAATGAAGGGAAATCTGGGAACAAAAAAGAGATCGATTGATTTCCATTATATATAAAGATGAATAGTAAATTCAGAAACAACCATATGAGAGAAACTCTTGTCAAGTTCTCACACAAGCTGCAAAAAGGGATTCTGTTATCATCTATTTACACAACGTGCGGATATTATCGTCGTCATCAAATCCTAAGCATGTCAGCTACTTTCTCTCCCAGCTGTCTACATCTTCGAAAGACTGTTTTTTTTTTTTTCCTTTCCTTTTTTCTAAAATCACTAGGAAAAAAAATATGAAGTAGATATATAAAAAACGTCGGATCTTGGCCGGAGGATCTTCAAAACACAGCCAGATCAGGCAACCTCCGCCGGAGGAGGAACGTTGAGGTCAAGATCTAAGACTGTGCGAGGCGAGCCACGCTCGTAGTCCACCACGGAGGACGAATCAGAGTCACTGTGGGCACCGCCATCGCCGGCGGAGCGGCGGAACTCCAGAAAAGGCCGTTCAAAGCCGCACATCTCACGACGGCCGGCAGCTGCCATCATGCTGTCCGCCCGAGCAAACGCGTCAAAAAACATCACCGGGCGAGCTACAGGAATGACCGGGAACCCCAAAGCACCGCCGGAAGTGTACGTCCCAAGGGAGAGTTCCAGCGGTGGAGGAGCAACTGGCGGCGGCGGCGGCGATGACGATTCAAGCGTGCTGCTCTGGCTAGGGCTGCGACTGAAGTTGTTCATCGGAAGTTCAGACGGACACGGGAAATTAGTCTTGGCCTTCGCGCCACGGAACTCCCTAGCCGCCGCGTCGTAGGCACGCGCCGCCTCTTCCGCCGTATCAAAAGTGCCAAGCCAAACACGGGTTTTCTTGCCGGGATCACGAATCTCAGCGGCGTAACGCCCCCACGGCCTCTTGCGAACACCTCTGTATCGGATCTCCTTGGCAGTGTGGGCCGGATTGGAGGCGGCGAGAGCGGCGGGTCCATCCCTAGGAGCCATGTTCTTGGTTCAAGACTTTGAAGGGTTTGAAACGGAGAGAACTTTTTGAGGAGAGAGAAGACGGGGGGAGAGAGAGTGGTTAGGCTTCAGAGGAAGGAGACGCAATGTCTGAGGAAACCGGATGGGGGGTAGGGTCATTTTATAGTGAAAGATTGGAGACAGAGAAGGGATAGCGTGTGCGTGCGAGGAAAAAGCTACGCTCCTTTTGGGCGCTTGATGCTCCAAGCTGAAGCACTTGCGGAGGATACTGCTCTCCAATCATTTCCTGCCACGTATGTACGGCCTTTACTTTCATTCTATTTGGTCACCCTTCTAATTTTAACCAACACAACAAAATTATACCTACGGGAAAATATTATAATAAATCAGTAATCATATTTTGTTGTCTTTTCTTGCATATATTTAAGTCTTTACTATGTGCCTGCTTACAAATAAGATTAAAAAAGTACTCCCTCTGTTCTTTATTATAAAAGACAAATAACCGAAATACGTTGATAAAAAAAACAGTTAAAATTAGTTAAGAACAATCAATGTGTGAAAAATATAATTTTTTTTCCAAAAATGCCCTTATTAATAAGGAGAGAGAGCAATTAAATTATTGAAAGAAAGAGAAGTGGAAGGGAGAGAGAGTGTGGGTTGGAGATAATAAATATGGGTAAAATAGGAAATCAACACAAAAAAGTAGAGACAACTTTTAAGTGTCTTTTATATATAGAAACATGCCATAAACATCAAATGTCTCCTATAATAAGGAACGGAAGGAGTATAAAATAGATAATCATCATGCATAAATTTCTTTTCTTGAACTGGCCAACTAATTTTTCTAATATGTCATGACCATAAATTTTCTTAATACCAAGAGAATAGTAAACTTGAGTTCATATTCAAATTTTTTAAAAAAAGAGAGTTCATATTTTGTAAATAAAATTGTAATTGCTTTTGAGCTATATAAAACTCTCTAATGTTAGTGAATTTTTGGGATATAAATCACATAATTTTTCTCCTGAAAATTTCTTTTAAGAGAATGGATGCCATTTTCCATTATACCCTATTTTGAGGAGCCGGACAACACCAAAAAGGAAAAAGATGATGTGAAGGAGGGAAGAGTTATTGGAAGGTGATATGATAAGATGATGTGAATTGGGAAGAAGAAAAATGGCAAGGCGCCACGTACTGGGAAACGCGTGGTCCATCAGAAATGCGTGTGGGCTCACACACACACGTGCCAAGGACCCCTCTCTCTCTCTCTCTCTCTCTCTCTAAAATCCAATCCAATCTCAAAGGAAGCGGGACGATGATGAAATATTCCGCTGAGTCAGTCAACGAGGGATTTGACCGCTTTTGCTTTCCCCCACACACCCACACAGATAATAATAATAATAATAATATATTAATATATTGATGTTAATATTGAGAGTATCACATGAAAGCCCGCGCGCCGCCCCAGCCCACCCAGTGGGGCCCACAGGGAGTAATTGCGCGGAAGGAAGAGGAGGAGGAGGAGGGAATCCACGTAGCCGCGCTGTCGCGTCAACACGTGGCCCCCTCAAAAGGCTGCGTCATCCGTTAACGGCGGTTATGACGTGTCGGCCTCTGACTAGATGCTGTATGAAACGGAACATGGGAGTTAGCGTGACGGCAGTTAAGGTGTGTGGGTACCAAGTTTCAGGTTCCGACATTTGTCGGCAACACTAGAGGTTGCGTGTGAAGTCGGCATTATTTTGAACACAAAAAGTAAAAGCGAAACAAAGACAAGTTTTTTTCATTCTATTTATTCATATCATATTATTATTTTTTATATGAATATAATCTTTTAATTTTTAATATAAGACTGATTTAAAATTAGAGAGTTGTTAAATTTAAAGATAGAATTAATAAGATTTAAAATTTTTTGTGTCTTGAGGAAACATAGTGAAAATATCTCATATAAACCCATATTCTTAACTAGATATCATTTTTAAAGGTAGGAGCACAATATTTTTGGTTATATACAAATATTTTTATTTTATGCTTAACTGAAAATTGATTTCACGCGACTCTTTCAACAAGTTCAACATATTTATGTACAATTAAATTTTAATTGGGCATTTTTCTTCAGTTTTTTTTTTTAAAATTTTAATTAAAGAAAAAGGACGGGCACTCTCGCAGGCTCACTCGGTGGATCGGACGGATGAGAATGGATGGGGGTGGATGAGAATGAGATGTGGACACGTCCCCCGCAAGGAGACACGAGTAGCCGCCCCGGGCCGCCCTCCCAGAACACGAGAAGGGGGGGCCTTGGATTTCGTCAAGAGGCGGACTCATTCTGGCATGCATGTGAATGCTCATCATCAAACAAACTGGGCTCTCTCTCTCTCTCACTCTCACACAAACAAACAACAAATAAATAAAAAATAGTGAGAATGACAGCTCATCACCAACTGCACAAACATTTTCTATTCTAAAATTCATTGTATAAGGATATCTAAAATATGTTTAAAAAAAAAGAATTACAACAAAGTCTAAAAAAAATAATTATAAACAAGTTTCAAAAATTGTCATTTTTTACTGTTTAAATTGTTATTAGAATTTTTTAGTAATTTTTTCTTGAATAATCGTTATAATTTCCCCTTAGAAAATCTTCATATAATATATTTTTAATTAGTGCAACTCTTTTTCTTGATACATAAATTCACGCAAACCTAGATGAAGTGGCTTTCTGAGCTCACAATCACCTATAATAGGCTCATTCTCAATCACTCTATTTATTTGATTAATAATTTATTATGTTTTTGGGTGGACACACATTATGATTCCTCTAAAACAACTTCTCTTGGTAATCTGAATCATTTTTCAGTCCTGTTTATCGAATTTCTTATCTTTTTCAGAGACCAAAGTAACTTTATTGACTCAATTATTTTTGTACATGAATTTCTGATGACCACCCATTACAAGTTTATCCTAACATGACTATCAACGAATAGCTTTGATGTCTGTTTGTTGCCATTGCAAAAAATCTTATTTAACAAAGAAATCACCAATCACTTGACCACCAAAATTTGCGGACTCAAAAGTCGTTTCAAAAAGTCACTTTGTTGCCAGAGAAAATCTCATATCTTCAATAAATTATCTAAATCTCCTCGATGGAAATCTGAAAATTGCACCAATATATGTCCATATAAGCTCTACGATTTGAATAACCTCATATTTGGATTCTCTTTCCCCAGTGGCCCCTTAGGGCCTGTTTGGTTTGAGGGGAGAGAAGGGGAGGGGAGGGGAGGTTTTATCCTCACCTTGTTTGGTTTGATTAAAAAGGAAGGGAGAGGAGAATATTTAATGATCCCTTGTTTGGTTCAAGGAGGGGAGGGGAGGGATAGTAATAATCAATTTACCATTTTACCCTTACATATTAGTTTATGTTTTTTATTGATATATTATATAAATTAATTTACATCTTAATTTAAATTATATAATTTAATAAAAATTCAGTCTTATTATGTTAATATGTGTATTAAAAAATTGGTATAGTAATTTTTTATTCTAATTAATATAATAATATATTTAAAATAATCAAATTAACAACTTTTATATGCTCTAAGAAAAATGAAATTTTATTTTCTTTAGGCTATCTTTTTTTCCAGCTTTAAAATATATTTAATAAATAATATATTTATAAAAAACAATTAATTTTATATATTATAATTTTTTATTTAAATAATTTTTTATTTTTAAATAATTTTTATAATATATTTTTAATTATAATAATGTATATTTTTTTATTTTTTACTTAGGATATATATTTTTTATTTGAAATAAATATTATAATAATATATTTTATGGGTAGAAGTGGAATATTAAAAAAACCATAAGGGCATAATAGTCCAAAATTTTAGCTCCCCTCCAAAAACCCCCAATTTGGAGGGGAGCCAAAATGGGGGAGGGGAAGGGACATTATACATTATTATAATTAAAAATATATTATAAAAATTATTTAAAAATAAAAAATTATAATATATAAAATTAATTGTTTTTTATAAATATATTATTTATTAAATATATTTTAAAGCTGGAAAAAAAGATAGCCTAAAGAAAATAAATTTCATTTTTCTTAGAGCATATAAAATTTGTTAATTTGATTATTTTAAATATATTATTATATTAATTAGAATAAAAAATTACTATACCAATTTTTTAATACACATATTAACATGATAAGACTGAATTTTTATTAAATTATATAATTTAAATTCAGATGTAAATTAATTTATATAATATATCAATAAAAAACATAAACTAATATGTAAGGATAAAATGGTAAATTGATTATTACTATCCCTCCCCTCCCCTCCTTAAACCAAACAAGGGATCATTAAATACCCTCCCCTCCCCTCCTTTTTAATCAAACCAACAAGGTGAGGATAAAACCTCCCCTCCCCTTCCCTACCCTTCCCTCCCCTCCCTCCCCTTCCCTCCCTTCAAACCAAACAGGCCCTAAGTGAAGTCCTTTATTTTTTCTTTCGATCTTTGTGATAGTGACAAAAAAACATTTATAAACATATTTCACATAAGTTGAAACAAAATCCTTCTTGCATATTTAACTTGTATTCCATTAATCACGTTAAAAAACTATTTATAAGTTACTCCAAATAGATCATAAACGCTCTTTGAACAAGTTGACATGCCAACATCATACATGCACACACAATGGTGACTTCCCTCTAAACTTAAATCAGAGAAAATAGTCTCCACAAGCACATATCTTTCTAAATTTTTTTACTAGGCCTAAATAACAACCACACACACATCAACTCATGTTTGCATGAGGGTATTTTTGGCTCAATAGAGAGACGGGAGGAGAGAAATTTTAATGGAGGAAAAGGAAATGAAAAGAAGAGGACGAATTTTAATATTATCTTGTTTGGATTAATACGAGGGTAAAGAAGGAATTTTAATGTCATCTTGTTTAGTTTAGGAAAGAAGGGGAGGCAATATTTTTGTATGGACAACTTTATCCTTATATTATTTACATTGATTTTTACAAACTTTATAATGTAATTAATAAAATATAATTATAAATAACATTTAATATATGAGAATTAACTTTTTATAATTAGCAAAATTAAATAAATATAATAATACACAATTAATAGCTAATATATATCAATAATTATAATTGTATTTATATCCAAAATTTGGTCTAATGAAATAAATATGTTTAATTTGAGTATGTTTTTTTTCAACTTCCATTTTCCTCTGCGTTGTTGATATGAGTAACCAAATAACTTTTTTAAAGATGGCATAGATGACTTATTTGTATGTTTTTGTTAAGTGCTTGATTTGCATTTGAAAATTAAAATATATTTGATAGCAACTTTTTTTTTATATTTGATGGCATGAAAATGGAGGAAGAGAGGCACGATTGAATCCACAAACATACCAAATCACATACAATTCAACGACAAAGGATAACATGAGATTATTAAAAAATAATATGAATATATTAGCCAATACAAACCAAAATATTACCCTTTCCTCCAAAATTCCCTCAATTTCAGACAGGAGGCATGTGAGGGGGGAATGTTAAAAAATTTTCCCTCCTTTCCTAAAATATTTATCTTGCCAATTAAGAAAGAATGATCAAAATCCCTCTTAAGAGGTAGAGCTCACGTTACTTGAACAAATAAATAAAATAATTGTTTTACGGGAAAAGATTTTTTCTCTTTTAAAGAAGTACGCAAATGAAAAAGAAATATTAACATAACAATAAAACTCTCCTATTCTTCCTTCCTTTCTTTGTTTTTGTTTTTTTGTTTTTTTTTTTTTAAAGGAAGCGGTTCCATACATCAGAGGCACTAGAGCCTGAAAAGGACAAAGAAAGGTGGCTTAAGTGCCATGGCATCTTCTAAAAGAATAAGAGGGCCTAGAAGCGACCAATACCGAAGCCTAAACAATTTCTCCATTTGAAATCGGTAATAGATTGCCGTTATCCATACCAATACCTTTGCACAAGAATAGTTCTAACTTCAGGCTTATTCTAATTTTAACGATCCCCAAAATAATCCAGTGGTTTGTTCCCACAAGGCCTACCTACGACATCAACCCATTTTTGTCTCAGGTCCTCAGGGGATTAAAAATCCCGAGTCCCTATTAAAAAGGATAAATCCTGCTAAAAGATTGGCAAAGTGCACAAGTTACATCTGATTACAGCTGCATCTTTAATCATCCTCCCCTTTGATATTTGAAGGTGGAGGATGGAAGAAACTTGCATTCTGAAAGGACTCTTCTATAATTCTCTTTGAATGAATGAATCACCTTCCATTCAAAAAAGATAAATCCAATCCTCAAGCGAAAAAAGGTATAAGGACTTGTGCAGAATGATAATTACTCTGAAACATCTAATAAAATAGTTTTTTTAATCCCTATCACAGATCAAAGCCATTCATGCATATCTAGCGTTTTACCCGTATATAGGGAAATAATTACTCTGAAACATCTGATAATGACATGGTGCCAACATTGTCTTCAGTTCCAACATTACTGGACCCACTTTCTAGCACTAAGGCTTTAGTACGATACCATTGCATATATTTGCTCAAGGCAACACATGCAATGACCACACCTTTTGCATAAATTAGAATCTCTCAGCCGTCATCACAACAGGTTGAGCTTCCGCATGCCTTTTACCAAGATATGGACCCATTCCAATAGCTTCCTGCAGCTGCGTATGACAAGATATGGCCGATTGAGTTGGTTTAGTTAGGTCAAGATTTATGATCTTCTTTTGGCATATCACATGTGCGTTACATAATCGTTCTTTATTTTTTCAAAACTCGAAAAAACAACACAAACTTTAGAAGCTCATATAGTGGCTGGGGATCTGCCTGGAATATGAACCCTATAAAAGGCCACATCCAAGTTGATCCCCCACCAAAACATGCCCAGACAGTAGTGGTAACGAAGAAGATTTAGTTTCTAACCTTTGCATCTATTGCTGCTAGAGCAGGATCAACGGATAGTTTACTTGACTGCATCAGTGCTTTGTGTATAGCCTTGCAGCAGTTATATCTAGCTTCCATGCCTGAAGTTCTCAGTTGTCTTAATGATATGATGAAAGGGGAAAAAAAAAAAAAATTGTAGTAGGAAGCTGCCAAAATCATACACACACGTACACATGTGTGAAAATGAGGAAAACCTAATACCAAGACAGGAGAAACATAACAGGCAAACATCAATTTTAAGCCTTAGTAATACCATTGATTAATTTACTATTATATTAGCCCCTATTGATTTTTGCTTGACTTCTCCTTCATCGCATGATCCATTAATTTTAAGATGTATCATGTGGGAGAAAAGAGAACTCTCCTATATGTAGTAGTAGCGTCCCCAACAACGGGGTTCAGTATACATAAAACAATTCAGGCCAAAAAAAAGAGTATACATAAAAGAATTGCTTACCTAATATTCTATCAGAAATTATTATTTAATTTTTCACATCTCAAGAATAACTATAGCCAATCCCACAATCACATGGTACGGCATGTTTTTGTTCAAAAAACTTGTTACATTGCCCAACGCAGGGTTAGTTATACCCGTCACAAGAGGCAGATTAGTTACATTGCCAAAGGCAGGCTTGCCATGGGAAAACTCTGTTTAGCTCAAAAGCTAAAAAATGCAAGTGAAGGTTCATTAACTTAGAATAATTTTTAAGCCACTCCCAATAAAAGTCTAATAAGTTTGAACTATGAACAAAACACCATCATGCCTAGGTCTGAAATTTTAATTTTCATAATTGAGAGTATGGACAAAGTATCTTGTTTGATTATAGAGAGTAGAGACTCTGATACCAGACCTGAACCAGCGAAACCAGCATGCTAAATGGTTCAGGCCAGGTTTGGGCATTTTTTAAGGCCAACTAGAGTAATTTTTTCTTAATTACTTTGTTGTAATATTTTTAAATTCTATCTTGATCTTTCTTAGTTTTCCTTCCTTCTACTTTATCGTTTCTTCCCAAATAGAATTTGGAAGTCAATTATTAACACAAGTTGAAGGAAGAACAAAATATTCAGGGTGGTTATCATTATAATTGAAACATATAAATGAGGTTTAGTATGACAGTTATTGCTAAAGTTGGCTCCCATGGAATCTTTTAAATACCTACAATTATATGAATTACCAGATATGAAAATGCATTGTAACAAGAGCTACAACTGTCCAAACTGGAAACAGACCTATTTTTGTGGTTTCAGTACTTGGGTCAGTCACCATCTGTATTATCTCTTGTTTTGAGCAGATCTCCATCAAACACCATGATCGAGCAACTAATCCACTTATCATTCTGTAGCCCTGACAATACATTACAAAAATGCCAAATCACAATTTTATGATAATTCTGTAGCGCCAAGTAGCAAGTTTCATGTTAGCACCACTGCTTCTCATCACTAGAAAATCATGGAATTTGTGAAGATGTTCTAGTCTAAATGCTTCATCCTTGAATGTTGAGTACCTGCCTTTATGGATGCCTAACATATCATTGTAGAAATACTTCTAACAGATCCACTTCTGAACTATAGCAGGAATTGGCTAATGAGTTTGGCTAGAAAATAGGGATACATCAATATCAAACTTTGAAATTCAGAGACCAACTTCTAAACTCTAAATCAATACAGGAGAAAATCCATTAGTGTTATCCCAAGTGAAACCTTAAATACTTTTTCTTTTTCCCCCGGTGTCATCATTTACAAAACTTTGCAATAGAAAAGTTCCCATGAATGTCTCACCGCCAATCGGATTTCTGAATCCTGCTGCAGGACTGATAGGAAAAGACCCTACATAAAACATGAACACTATCAGCTAAATCTCAATTACCAGAAAAACTGAGCGACAAACAAGTGACAGACATATAAGCCAGCTGAATGAATCTTATAACCCTCTATTATTCTTCTAAATCGCGATATTATGGAAAGAAGGAAAGTACATCATGCACTGATAATGAATTGCCTTATTTCATTTACTTGAAAAGAAATGTGGCAAGAAAAAAGTGCAGAGGAGTATAATACTTTTTCTGTTAATATTCAAATCACAGAAAGTTATAATGAAGGTCAAATCAACATGCAGCTGATTTAATGCACCAGTAAGAAGAATTGAAGTTTTGAAGCTACAAATGCATTAGAAAAAATACCGATGGTGTAAACTTTAAGCTCCTGGATGCTACTTCATAAACTAAACGTCGCAAGTTTTCTTCTGCCTCAGAATTGAGTATGATGTTATTTTCAGACCGAGTTTCTCCACAGATGTTTCCTAGAGCATGCAAAGCAGCCTGCAATTGCCAATTAAACCCCCAACACCCCCCCCCCAAAAAAAAAAATCAGAAGCATAGCTAGGTTTGAAAGAGACGCAGCATGACTAATACATCTTCCAAATTACTTTTCCGGTCTTAAATGTAAGACCCTGGAAATTCCAGCTTTATCAATTATCTTAAAAACAGCCATTGCTTTCGAGTAAAAACTAATGCCTTTTCTCTTAAAACGTTCCTAAAATAAATCCCTAGAGGTGTCCAGTTATCAGTTCTTACTCCTTGCAAACTGGAGATCAGCATTTTAATAATAATAGGTGATGATTACAAAAACCAGCTAGGAATAAATCCCATTTGGATCTTTTTAATGTATCTCTGAATGTGCGGGGAAACTATTTGATTGTGAGAACCACTGAATAATGGAATCCAGTATCCACACACTACAGGCACAGGTTTGGCCTTGGGGGCTATTTGCTTCTTGACATTCTTAAGTGATTCAAACATGACATACATTCCATATTCACTGAAAAATACAAAACGAAAGGGAATCAGCGAGTTCACTAACCAACTGTTTACCATGCCCTTTTGGTCCTTGTCGGTCAAAAGCAGCATGAATAACATGCCTTGCAACAGGCGATGAACCAGAGAGCAGTAATGCAGCCCCAGGGATAGCTACAATAACCACAAAATCTCACATACAAATTCACAGAACTTGAAAAATAAGAGGCTTTAAGGAAAACAAAAAACTCAATGATGCAGATAAGCAGAGCAACTGTCAAGCTTAAATCTCAGGAAAATCTTCAAGAAGGGATGAGTTTCATTAGATGCATAAATCAACTCTCCTAAACGGGCAAATGTGCATTGGAGACCATCTCTTCTTTCTGAAATAGTTTGGAATACCTAGAGATTCTATCACTTTCAGAAGCATTGGATTTTGAAGCATTCCCAAGCCTCAATTTTTATTTTGGAGTTTTAAGCAAAGGAAGAATTACAAGGTTCTTTTTTTCTTGAGTCAATCATGTCCGCGAGGCCTCTGGAAGAGAGAATTGTTAGCTTGGGTAAGTGCATTTTGTTTGAATTTAATGCCAGCTTTTCAAAGACGGGTTTTTATCCACACAAGTTAAGTCAATTAGGAATGCCTTGGCACGCTTCGTCACACTGTAATTCTTATTGAAGAGATATTTATGCAACTCACCACCAAAAATAAGCAATTGGAATTCTAGAACAGATGGGAGGTAATCAATTTCCAAGGTTGACCAAGATAACAAATTAACCAAAACTATTTTACCACATTGAAAGGGTGCAAATCTGTACCGAACAACAGATAATACATGCTTACACATTCCGATATAACCCAATGCTTCAAGTGCAGTTTCACATTCATCTCTATCAGAACTTTCTAACGACTTGAGCCTTCCATCAATAGAAGAAATAACAGTTCTAAGACCTGTGATTGATAGCACAAGGAGTATGTATTAATGAAAAGTTTCTAGTCCTTGAATAATTAGTAAACTGCAGTTAAAATATGAAGTACTTGGACATTAGAAAAAGCACAAAAAAGCAGCAAGGAGAGAAACTATATTTGGAGCACAATTATTCAAATTACAGGTCATGGTAACAATCTCTAATCTACAGTGAACTAAAGTAGATACTCATATTCGAATACAGATAGAGTAAAGAAATTGTCTGGTTGAAGATCAGGGAAGCAGATGGCTATATATCTTTCACCTCAAAGGGGGGTAGCAATAACTCCAGGAATAAAAGTGAGTCTTACATGATTCATCTATGAAGGAGTACGTAATTTCCTTGGACAGAAGCCTTCCAATTATCATCACTGATCTAGATCTTAAAATGGCCTCCATGGAATTGTTGCTAACCTCATGAGAAAAAAAAAAAATCATTAAATCACCACTCATCCAGTAGATTTACAGAAACCATTGGGCAGAAAATATTGGAGTACCTAATTATAGAACTAAGAAGTTGGAGGAGGTTAGTCTTTGAGAAGAACTCAGTACTATGCTCGATCTCTGCTAACTTCATTTCAATATAAAATGAGAACTTATAAATGCACATGAAAAATTAAATTTACAAATTAGGGAAAAAGGCTAAAGCTAATTGCAAATGTAAAGTTCTTCGATCCCACATATATGATGTGTGTCTAGCATTGTGCGTTTTTGTTTCTCTATCTTTAGGGGGGGGGGGGGGGAATTTACAAGAACTGATTTGAAGGAATTCATTGCATAATCAGTTATTCTGGGAACCTACCATCTCCACAAAGGGCATGAGAGAAACTGCTTGAGGTTAGGGAAATCACTTTTCAGTGTCATTTGTCAAATTGTTAAAAATAGTTAAGCAAAACTAAACTTTAGGGATTTTAAATGTGAAGAGGCAATCTCCAATTACTCAAGAGATGCTCAGAATTGAATACAAAACAAAATTTCAAAGGAAAAAAAGGATGCAAGCAAATGAGAGTTTAGGATGATAATGATACTTATCCAAATATATTCTTAATAAACGTAAATAAAATAGTCCCTCGAAGCTCCAAAAAAGATTCAAAAATTCGGGAAGGGTTTTACATCAGCAGTAAAGAACCTCCCCCATGGGCCCTCCCCACTTTTATTTTTCCACATATTCACTGACAAGCACAAATCCAATCAATAAAAGTCTTTAACAGCTAAATCAAACAGGAGTATTCTGGTTCAAGACTTGAAGAGTATCAAGAGAATAGATGAGTAAAAGGGAGAGGGACAAGAAAAGAAATTAAGACATATATATATGAGGGAAGTAAGATAGCCAAATCTTTAGCATATCTCCAGGCATCAGATAAGAAACTGAAACCAAAACCACTCCAAATAAAGGAAAACTCGAAAATACCAGTAATAGTAGCCGTAAACCCCGAACCTCAAATTTTAACATTTATGCTGTCCCAAAAGTTCAGAATAATTAACTTATTATTAAATCCACTTTTCAAATAATAGGATATGCTAACTAATCACAAATCAATCGTCAATGAATACACATAAAATATATAGGAAGCCAGATTATGACAATGTGAGTCACTTAGATTCTGTGTACATGGGCCCAAGAGCAGCCTAAAATTAAAAAAAGAAAGAAGAAAAGAAACAACCACCTAATAGTTTAAACATTATATCTAAGTTAAGACCTCCAAAGAAATGTTCTTTAAAAAAAAAAAAAATCATATCAAATCAAATCAATTATCTTTAAGCCAGTAAAAATTGTCTTCATAAGCAATGTTGTAGTTTTACGTATTTCAAGTCAAGGAATCCAATACGTATTTGAGTGTCTTCACACACACACACACACACACACAGAAAGAGATAGAGAGAGAGAGAGAGCATATAGCAACCTCATATAGAAGCTCCAAAACACTTAAGGTTACAAGAGTATCATCTGCATTTGTGATTTCTGCCTCCAACAAATTAAGAAGATTTAAATTGTAAATGGTTGATGCAGCAGATCTAGATACAGAAAAAAGCTTCACCACTAAAGCCATCACACGAACCCGTCCCTGAATCAGAATGATAATCATGAGTAACTTATGTCCACGTCATACATGGGAACAAAAAATTACAAAATCAGTTGAACTTAATATCAGCTTCCGCATTCTTTAGCCATGAAATTTAACAATTTTTGGCACATATCGCAATGGAATTCAGTACTTCTGATATTATCACTGAATCACTACATTATACCCACAATGCTCTAATCAAAAGTTTTGCTTAAGAATGATAACACTAAATCCTAACATAAGATATACTATTAGCTATTAGCTCATAATAAGGCTTTTCCTGACATCTCCTATGTCAGCAGGGTTATTGTAAAAGGTTATTTCCTGTGTACATTGCTTATTCAAACCAAGTTCTCAGTATAAGAAATATTAGCTACAACTGAGACATGCTTAATATTTAGACAATTAATTGTCCATTTACTTGAATAATAAGTCAACAGATTAAAGTTTAGGATTAAGACTTCTACTAAACACCATCCATGATTTTTTTTTTAATTAAGAAAATCCACCAATAGATGTCGCTTTGTTATTGTGAAAAAATACGTGAAATTATATCACAGCTGAAGTTAGAAAAAATGGGGGATGCAATCAAGACACGCCTTCAAGGCGAAGCATTTCATGATAAATAAAAAATTTCCAAATTTTACACACTTCTTCAAAAATTAATCCCATGTCCAAAACAACAGATCAGCGTGTTTTTCTCTCAGGTAACTGGTGGGCCAACAGTCGTAGCAATGTCATTATATTTAAAATCAATGTAAATAATGCTTCCCAACATAATGGCATCCACATGAATTTATGACAAGAAAGAAATATAACATATGTGAAATTCCCCAATGACAAATGTGCTATCATACCAGTGACGAACACTGCAGTGCTAAAGTCCTGAGGTCTGTAGCACCTTCCCTTTCAGATGGAAAGATGATTTCCTACGCAAGTATCGTCAACCATGATAAGCATGGTTAAAGCATATTTCCGTTTGTCATAAAGGCAAAGAGGATTTAAACGAATGGTGAAATAATGTGCTTTCTTACCATGCCCTTAGGAGAATCAGCTAACTTCTTTATTGCATCCATTGCAGCAGCTGCCACTTGCTCATTGCTGCTTGGGAAAATAGATACACATCAAATATTTATTGTATGTGAGGTTTAATAATACATTATTCCATACTATGCCACAAGACCAAAGGTATTTGTCCTTCTTACCCATTCACAAGGCAATCAAGCAAGAGAGGATATACATTGTACTCTGTAATTAGACGAGCAGCAACATCAGTATCATTGTCAGCTTCCTCCAGAAGGCATGTGACCTACAAGGTTTTTATTTTTTTTATTTATTTTTTAAACGTAAGAGAATGCAAGAAGCTCCTCCAGTTGAATTAGAAGTACTTTTGTATGAACAAATTCAAAACAAAACAATCTTACATGAACTTAATACGACCTGAACAGCACATAATGTAAGTTAATGTTAGGTACAAAAGAATAGCTAGTCAGCCATATAACTGTCCTCTTCAATTAGGAGAAACACCAAGAAGTATTAAGGAAAGAAATGAGGAAAGCTACAGGGATATAAACTAACAAAAACCAAGAAGAGAGCCAGAGAGTAACTTCAAAAACAGCAGAACAAGTTGCGAAAAAGTCATGGAAGCAAAATATGTATTAACTTCCATTGTAACAAACAGACGAGGTTAAAAACTTTTATAGGAAATGCTAAAGATCAGAGAATGAGGGTTCTTCATTAAAAACAGGGGACAGAGTATTTTGACAACTTGCCTAATGAAAGAAATTGAGGAAAAAAATATGGCAGCAGAACAACCAAAGAATCAACTTTACTTTTATCTATTAAAAAAAAAAATTCTTTGGATCAATTCAGAGGTGATATTCAATTAGATACATATTCCCAGGCCCAGATATGCACATACACGAATGCATAGACATGCATGATTTAGTTCGGGTTTTAATAATTGTTAAGTTGGTTTCACCTTACCAAAGAAAAGGGGGATTGTCAAAAATCAAAAGGCAGTTGCTACATATTCTCTATTATTATAGCAATCCCCTTGGGAAAGAGTCAAAGTTTAATAGGGAGAGCCAAACTCACAGCTTACTAGGAGCAAAAAATAGAGAAGATAGCAGGAGAGACATATATTTATTGATGTTAATGGAAAAGCTAGTGATAATTAGATTGTAAAGTAAACCCTAAATACATCATAAGGTAATCATGAAGTCGCATGAGAGTCAATTTAAGGTTGCAGTGGAAATAGCATGGCAGGAAAATCATAATATTAAGACAATAACATGAGCTACCATAGGTGTCAGGGAAGTGTTGACCCTCTTCCAGCACAAAGGAATAAATATAGTATCTTTGAAGAAATGTAAAAATACATTAAATCAAAGCTTTTTAAGTGTTGATTGACTGTAATTAACATTAACAGATAAACATGTAAAGAACCAAGCAATGTAAATGATTTTTAACAACGAAATACTGCTAGAGAAGGGAGGGAAGTTGTGGGGAGGTACATCTCCAGCCAACACATGAAAGAAGCATTTAAATAAAGTCAGGTAGATTAAGCATATGCCCATACTGTTTTACAAGCTAAGGATCTGACTGCTTGAGAATCTGCCTGCAGACCAACTTGTACAAAAGGCTGCAAGGAAAACAAAACAGCATAGCAAAGCAATAAGGATAACTTGAACAAATGAATGATATATAGTAATTGAATCACAAGCAAGCAAGGTGATTTGCTTCAAAACGACCAACTAATACTGCGATTTCTTCCCTATAAATAACAATAATCTAATATAAATCTATCGGAATATTAAGTCAGAAACAATACGGCTCACATTAGACTCCGTGCAATGCACGGGCCCACAACAAAAACAACTATTAACTCGTTCTGAAAATTTTCATGACACATTTTTGTCTTCACTAAACATTTGTTTTTCTAATAAACTGGTTGCTCTTTGGGTTTTTTCTTTTCTTTTTTTTTTTTTTGGGGGGGGGGGGTGTTTCTTTCTACATGTGTGAATTCCTACCCTAGACAATTCTTTATATGTCAACTTTGACGGTCATGCATATGTTAGCTACCACATGGAGTGTGTAAAAATTACAAAACAATTTTTGAACATTTTGTTGAAAAATTATTTATAGTTGGAAACAGAGCACAAGCGTAGAGTGAATGTTTTAAAATATAAGGGGCAACAAGACTTGGATCAACCATAGTCCCTGAGCAGTAAACTGTTGTAATTTTAAAATAAGCATTCTCATCTTCCATATAGTTCATAATTGACCACATTGTTTATGACTGAAAGATCGGAACCTGCAATCCAGAAAGTTTTTCCTCAAAGATAATAAATGGATTGAAAATACAACTCAGAAATCAAGTGTAACTTAAGTAGTTCATCTTATACCACATGCAGAATATTGCCTTTGACAACTACTAGGTTTTCACATCCAGTGAAGCGAGTGAGTACGACAGGTTCCAATAGTAATTCAAATAAAAATAAAACAATTAATTGGAAGATGGAGAAAGTCACGAACCATATACTGTGGAATCAAGGAAGCGCCAAATTTTGTTTTGAACAGCCTCTCCAAACAAGCAGTTAGAGTATTTTCTAGTCCAGGTACATCAAATTTGGTTTGTAATGCACTGTAAATGGAAAAGGATGAAATCAAATGCAATTTTCTTCGAGAAATACATTTTGAGAAGAAAAAAATTTGAAGATCGGATGAAAATAACTCCAATACTGAATCACAATGAAGTGATCACACCAAGATTATACAAGAAAATTAGTTCTCACGTCTCTAATGAACGAGACAAGTAATTATTGATCAGTTGAGTTAAAAATCAATAAGTTCGCTTAGACTTTTAAGCTGAACTGCCTATATACTGAGAATGCGCGATGTCAAAATACAAAAATTAGAGTTCCTGCTCAATTAAGTAGCAAACAAAATATGACTGATTCTAAGCGAAAGGAATTCATGAGAAAATCAGCTGAATTAAATCGAGTTATTCTGTATATTATCACTAGGCAAAAGTTAGTTTCAAGCCTCGAAAATCAACCTCATCCTGATGTCTTCCAACTCAACTGAAAAATAAAAATAAAAATAAAAGTTGCGACAGAAAAATACACAGCAAAGATGAAGTAGAAGCTGACTTAATTATTGCCGGAAGAGGGAAGCGATTCAGAAAGTCCCTTGCGGCGGCGTCGTTAAGTACTCCTGAGATCAAATCAAAACGATGTTTCAGGAATATTTTTGGTGGAAATAAAGAAGCATAGAGAAGTGAGGAGTGTGTACCAGGATAATGAGTGAAATCTGAAGCTGCTTCCAGTAACTGAGTAGGATCCTCCATCGAAAACTCTTCGTCCATTTTGCTTTGCTGATTCGTTCAGTTTCGCAGTCTCGCGACTGTGAGCAGGAACGACTGAAGAGAAGGGTGAAGACACCGGGCCGGACCGACGTACGTGGCAATAGGGGTTCTACGGGTCACACGGAAAATGATATTTACGTGTTGACGAACTTGTTTTTAGTACTCCTCCGGTCCTTATTATAAGACCCAATTTGACTTTTTATTTGGTCCTAATTATAAGACCCAATCCATTTTGTTTCTTATATTTATGCATTTTTTTCCAAGATAATCCTTCTAATAATGATAGTTTAAGCCAATATATTTAATTAGTAAGGATATTTTAAGAATGACAACACTTATTTATTATAAATAACCAACTTAACTTACTTCCTTAATCTCCTCAAATAAGTCAATTGGGTCTTATAATTAGGACCGGAGGAGTATAATCTGATTATTACAATAAAATAAGAGGAAAAAAAAATTTTGACCAGAAAAATAAGGGAAATTTTTTTTTACTGAAGAAAATGAGAGAAATTTGGAGTATAATCACAATGACAATGACATAAAAAAGATTTTAGATCATTGGACAAAAAGTTTAAATCTCAATTATCTCACATCCAACTATGACAAAATATATTATTCCGGTTTTAAATATAAGACCTTTATACTCTTTTCGAGTATAAGAGTCTTATATTTAGAACCGGAAAAGTATATAATAATAAAATTATATATATTAAATAATTAGACACGAATAGTTAAATAATAAATAATTGTTATAATTACTAACATATTGATATTGCATCTTATTATTAATTTTCAACGCTTTTCAAAATGAATTGTTATATGAAAAAGAGTAAAATATTGCTAGCCTTTTATTTATAAAACATACACTTTGGTTTAATTTCTAACTCTCGGTAGAGAATATTTTGTAAAAGAATTTAAAATATTTTTTATCATTAAAATATACACTAAAATCACCTAAAATTCCCAACCAACTCGAGACAACCTATAATTCTTAATTTCACTCCAATCGTTGGCCAAAAAAAATTTCACCCCAATCCTAATGCTTCTTCATTCGTGTCCCGCTGGCCCCCAAGAGAGAAGCCTAGTTCCACCGGCATTTGGTTTATTTGTTTAATCGCTTACCTTCTAACAGATTGAGTTTAACAGAAAGGATTAGTCCCTCGTATTGAGTATCTAACAATATTTCAAATAGGATTATTTCTAATAGGAGAATGCTTGTGCCTTAGGAAAAAATCACTTATAATTATACCAATAAACACATATAATTATTTTAAAATTATTTAAAATCAGAGCACCTAATTAATTATTAAGCAAACACTCTTATCTTGATGCTTATTGAGCAATCTGTTTCTTTTCCAAATTTTAGGTAGAATTGATTAATGCTCTTTCTTGGTGAGGCCAATGATTCCTGTTTAGATGGAAGGTGCGAGTGTTCGTACTATTTTTCTTTATGAAAAAACTTTATCTTTTATCATAAAAAGATGCCTGCCTCCATTGTTCTGAATAATTAAATCTGTCAACAACTTCCCCAAAGTTTTTGCAGATTGCAGCCCACAGACATCACCGTATATCTGCAAAATAAAAGCTCATCTCAATGTCAAATAATGAAGGAAAAAAAAGACTAGGAATGATAAAGACCTTGCAAAGAGGAAAGAATAGAAAGTATCTTGTCTCCATTCTTCTGCATAAAAGTTGTTCAATTATTATGTGACTTTGGGTTCCATCACCAGCCATGTACTCTATATCTTCCCTCATTATTCCATGATGTCTTGCTATATATCTTAGAAGTTAAATGTCCATATATATTTATCTATTTATTCTATCTATAACAGTTTTTTATATATCCATGATTATTGGTGATATTATATATATTCATATCCGCTCAAGAAAGGCAAGAAAGAAGATGTTGTTTTGGAGAAGACCAATGACTCTTTAACAATCAAATAGATCTTTCTTGTTTGGAAACCTCACTACACAGAAAGTATATGCATGCAAGGATTGCCAATATGATTTTTGCAGGGTGAAATTTTTTATTTGATATTCGATAGGATCTAGCCAGATTATAGATCGTACTCTATTGTCCTTAACATAGACGCTATATAACTAATTTGTAAAGATTGAAAAATATTGGTTAAGTTAAAATAACTAACGTATGTTGGTTGTCTTCCCAAAAGTATCATGCATGCATCTTTGATCATTTGCATTTTTGATGAAAATTTTCTTAATATATATAATTAATAAGGATAGTTTGAGACAAAATAAGTTAGGAAAACAAAATAGTTAAAGGTCTTATATTTTAGACTAGAATCACTTTCAACTAGCTCTTATATTTAGAATCAAATCGGGAGCATTGCTTTTAAAATTTCAATATTTTTTATGATGAACAGACATATGTACATGTTTGAAAACAAATATATATATAATTTTTTCAACTACAACCTTAAAAGTAATCATAATTAATGTACTGTATGATAAAAGTTCAGGCCCCTACTGTATAAATCTACCATGTTGTTTAAATTTGTATGCAATTTCTTAAATTTTACAGGGTCATCTGGGAATTAAAGTAATATTGCATTCAGTTGAGAGGTCAAATTAAATAATTAAGTAATAATAAACATTTATAAAAATTATAATAAGTTGCCCTGTTAATATTTTGCGAATAACATATATTCCTCTTGTCCTAGATATAAGACCTCTTTTGTAGTATAAATTATATTATAAAATAGGTCTTATATTTAGAATCGGAGGAGTATAATATAATAGTGGCAGGACCATTTAATTGTATTAAAAAAATAGAATATAATTAAATTATCCAAAGATAATTTGGACGGTGGCAAGTAGCTGTAGGATGTACATCCCTTGCACACTGCCTCTGAGATGTGAAGGACCTGCACCCAAGTTCAATAATGGACAGTAAATATACTTGCTTTATCACAGCTACCATATATAGCTTAAATAATTATCACTGATAATAAATGTTCATATTATATTCCACCACAACGCCAAAAAAAGAACAGTCTTAGAGAAGACCTGTGATCCATATAACAACTATACGTATGAAGATACTATGAATAGTCCTGTCTGTTGTATTCACTGATTAGAGGTTAAAAGAGAAACGAAGGAGGGTGAAATAGTACAGAGGAAAATAAAGTAAAAGTAACAGAAGAAACAAAACAAAAAAGAGAGGTGAAAAAGCAGAGCACAGTAGGGAGCCAGCCAAGGCAAAGTACGAACAAGAACAAGACATACACAGAGGCTCTCTACTAGTTGTTTAAAGGTGATGATTCGGTTTGTGTTTGTATAAATTCCAAAGGCAAGCTTTTGGCTTTTGGAAGCTAGCACCAGCTTGTTATTCTTTGCCCTTTGCATCGGGAGGAGAGGGCCAAGACGTTCGAAGTAGAAACCACTATTGCTTGAGATCCTAAATAATAATATACTCCTTTCCACCCTAAATATAAAAGCTACTCCTCCGGTCCTAATTATAAGACCCAATTGACTTATTTGAGGAGATTAAGAAAGTAAGTTAAGTTGGTTATTTATAATAAATAAATGTTGTTATTCCTAAAATATCCTTGCTAATTAAGTATATTGGCTAAAACTATCATTATTAAAAGGATTGTCTTGGAAAAAAATGTATAAATATAAAAGAGAAAATGGATTGGGTCTTATAATTAGGACCAAATAAAAAGTCAAATTGGGTCTTATAATAAGGACCGGAGGAGTATATAATTATTAATTTATGAATATTAAAAAAATTAATAAGTTAGTTATTTATAATAATTAGATACTACTTCCAGTCCTAAATATAAAAACTAGTTGACTAATTTGAGTAGATTAAGGAAAGATATTAAATTAGTTATTTGTAATAAATAGATGTTGTCTTTCCTAAAATATCCTTGCTAATTGAGAGTGTATTAGCCAAAACTACTACTATTAGAAGGATTACTTTGAGAAAAAAATACATAAATATGATAGAGAAATTATATTAGGGTCTTATATTTAGGACTAAAATAAAAGTTAAATAAGATATTATATTAAAGACCGGAAGTAGTATTAGCTTTTCTAAAAAACTCCATTTGATCATTTACCTCATTGGTGAGAATCCTTTTCATATATTTAGAACTAATAACAATAACTTGAGAAAAAAATATGAATATATAAAAAAGATTGAATTAAAGTCTTGTATATATTTAACACTGAAGCAAACATCCCAGCTAGTTTTTATATTTAGGAAAAAAGAAACTAACAATAGAGAGAATCATTATAAAATTATAAGAAAAAATACAATTATTAAAAATATTTATAACAATTAGTAAACAGTATACAACGACAAGTTTGAATATGAGGAAAGAACTTATTGAGATTTTCATGATTTCATGCCTTGTTTAAGATGTTAGGGCGAATTTCCCAAAAAGTTCTTTGTAATTTGTGAAGATATATATACATACACAAGAGGAGAGAGAAAAGTGTGATAAGTAATAATGATAATAGGAAGCTAGAGGTTTGGATATGTTATTATTTTGATTACAGTACAGTACCGACAGGGGCGTGCAAGGCCATTTCCATGCACAGAGGCTTTCGCAAACATAAAAATCTGAGGGGTGATACTCATTGCCATCGCAATCATGCACACATCACACACACCATTTTAGTGTTTTATATGTAGTCGTATCCCAGTGTCCACTTTCGTCATCGCCATCATTATCACCATCATTATTATTACGAGGCTCATCTGATCTCTAGAAAGTTATAAGTGGAGATGTATAGAGTACATGATGATTCATCATGAACCACACAAATTTACTTTACTGTACTGTAATTTGTGTGGGGGGGTTGTACCTCAATGCCATGGTGATAGAGACTGATGGATGAATGTTTTATTGCTGGGCAAGAACAAGTCAGGGTCTGAGAGGGAACATGGTGAAGTGTTTATAACCTTCTTTTTCCCCTTTTCACCGTCTTGAGTTAACTCAGCTTTGTGTGTGTGAGGGAGAGTGTAAGAGAGAGATGATAATTAACATGATTTTACAAGTGTCAAGAGCTAATCGTCTCAATGACAATGCTACCGCTCCCAGTGGGATGAAATCACAGATTCGAGCTTAGTATTAAGATGTCTGTGTACATGTGTTCGTTTAAACTGTGTTAAATAAAAAAACACATAACTTTGTGTCTGAGTCAATAAGCATATATATATCTATATGATATCATATTTGATTGAGCCCATGGCTTACAAGAATTTTATCTGTATTATCCTCTTTTCTGCTTTGCGATTGAGATAGTAACTTGATGTATATATGTATATATATAACAGTGACATGTGACTTTCAAGCGCACGCGCGCACACACATATATATACATATATAAAATGAGGAACCTTTGGCCATTTAAATCAGCCCTTTACTTATTTGCACTGCGTGATCTGTGATTGTGATTTGTGGGCATTATTTGAACTACAAGCATTGCCATTATGTCTGTCTTCACCGATCTAATTAACTGTGCGTATGTCCACTCATATAGGAGTGTGTGTGCGTGTGTGTGTAAAGGTATTTAATGAAAGGTACACCGTAGGCACTGCGTTTAGGGGACAAAAAAACTGCCTCATACTGAAAGTTTTATATAAAATATAAATGATAGAATTTTAAATATGTGATTCTAATTTATTTTATTTTTTATATTTATTTATTTATTTCAATGTAATCTTTGTAGTAGTTACACATGTTAAATGATTATTTAAATAGTAGTTTTGGTTAATACACAGGATCAATAGGGGTATTTTAAGAAAGATAACACATATTTATTACAAATAATTATATTAACAAACTTCTTTAATCTAATAAAATTAGTGAGCTAGTTTTTATATTAAGAATAGGAGGTGGTATAATGAGTACATTTCTTTTCTTTGTATCATTATTCATTTTCTGTCTTTTTTATCAGGCGTAATAGGCAGCTCAATTTTTTTTTTCTTTTTCTATAACATTGCTAATAAAGGAAGTAACGAGTTTTATTAAAAGTACTAGGGATATGTGGTTCCCGAGTTAATATCATAGTTCACCTCTGTTTAAACAAAGCACAATTTTTTAGTAACATAAAATTTAGGCGAATTGAGTTTTTGAGAGACTGAGGCATATATATGTTCTCAAGTTTAAAGAAGAAATATACAAAGATAACATAAGTGGGAGGTTAATTGCGTCTGCCCCTTATTAGACCAAAACCAATTGTAAAGATACTTATGAAATAACCTACTACCTCCGGTTCTTAATATAAGATTTTGTTAATTTTTATTTTGGTCCTAAATATAAGACTCTAATCCACTTTGTCTTTTATATTTATGTATTTTTTTCCTAAGGTAGTCCTAATAATGATAGTCCAGGTTAATATAGTTGATTAGCAAAGATATTTTAAGAAAGACAACACATATTTATTACAAATAACTAACTTAACTTATTTCTTTAATCTTCTCAAATTAGTCAACTAGGTTTTATAATTAAGACCGGAGGTATTATCAATTAATAACATTAACATGCCCAAATTGAGATATATGTCCCATAACATGTCCAAACTGAGACATATGACCTTAGACCTTATGGAATATGGGCAAAATTCATATCAGTTAGACTAATTTTTGTTTGGATTAGCTTTTTAAAATTAATTTTATTATAAATAAGATAAGTATGTGAAATGAGTTTTATTTCAACTTACATAAAAGTATTTTTTTAATTAATTACAGGGGTTGCCAAACTCCCCCTAATCATCTTTACATAATCAAATTTGAAGTTAATAAATTTTGAAAAATGATATTAACACATGCATTAAAATGATGATAATTATCTTTAATTTGACCATTAAATCCTAGAATAATTTACAAAGATAAGCACGATATACTATACTGCTCTCTCTTAATTTCACGGAAAGTTTATGCCTTGATTATATGAAACTGAAATCCTGGAGATCAAAAAAGAAACCCTAGAGATCGCCACAAATCACATCAGTTAATATGACTAACGATTTTGGCCATATGCTTGATTAGTTGATAAGTTGCCGCTACTTATTGCGGTTTCAAAAGATAAACGACGGCAACTGACATTGCGTTTAATGTTTTTACCGTCGAGTAGGAAACGCAGAAAATAAGTTTGTACCCTTTTGGCTCCAAAAAAAAAAAATTGTCCCCAAAAAAGCGCGAGAAATGCGACTTTTTATTCGCAACAAATGCACTTTTTTTTTTTAATTTAACAAAATTGTGACAAGGTACATTTTCCAACTTTGGCTTTTATTTTAAGTAATTTTCTGTGTAAAAAAGCTTATTAAGTATTTTTTTTAAAAAAATTAATTTCCTTGAAACTAGCCCAAATAACAAACCCATTCTTAATTAAATATTGTACAAGCCTAGATGATCGGACTGAAGTGAACAAAGACTTTACACCTAGTTGATGGTCAACCCGCCCATGCCTAATTTTTGTGCATCCTAAGCAACTCTAGTTAAAATAATTTTTTAAAAGTTTCAAAACTTGATTTTGGCCATATGCTTGATTAATTGATAAGTTGACTCTTGACTGGGTACTTAGGGGGTATTTGGATACCTCAATAATTACTTTTCAGAAGTATTTTTCTACAAATTGAGACAAACTCCTCCACATATTTATTTCATATACCGTAAAAGCACTTTTGAAATCATAGTTTTGATTTTACCCAAACATCCCCTTATTGTGGTCTCAAAAGTTAAACAGCGGTTTTGATCCCCAAAAAAATAAAAAGTTAAACGATGGCAAATGACCCTGCGTTTAATGTTTTCACAGTAGTAGTAGGAAACGCGGAAATCAAGTTAAAATTTACAAAATATAAGATAAATATATGAAAAGAGTTTTATCTCGATTTATATAAAACATGTTTATAAGTGATTTTCACTGCTATCCTGTACAAGTCCTTATAGCCAAGAAATAAAAAAGGCTTGTGCCCGAAAAAGCGCGAGAACACAACAAATGCACCTTTCTTTTTAATTTAACAAAATTGTGATACGGTACATTTTCTAACTTTTAGGGGATATTTTTTACTGGGCTTTTATTTTAAGTAATTTTCTGTGTAAAAGAGCTTATTAAGTATTTTTTTTAAAAAATTAATTTCTTTGAAACTAGCCCAAATAATAAACCCATTCTTAATTAGATATTGTGCAGGACCAGATGATCGGACTGAAGTAAACAAAGACTTTTTTTTTTGGTCAGGAAGTGAACAAAGACTTTATACCCAGTTGATGGTCAACCCGCCCTTGCCTAATTTTTGTGCATCGTAAGCAACTCTAGTTAAAATAATTTTTAAAAGTTTCAAAAATAAATTATAGGCATATTTTTTTGAGAAAAATGTTGAAAAATCTCGTAGTGAAAACTAGTTACATAAAAGCACTTGAAAATTGTCTAAAAACCCAAATGATAAATCTGGTTTCCTAAAAAAGTTAACGAGCTGCTCATGTGCTATGCCCGTATATACAACATAGAAATAGGTTTGGGTTAGATAGGGTCCCATACCCCTACGTGTGTACGTGCCCTTAAATCCAAAAGAAGAAGGAAAAGGCTGAAATGTCAAAAGAGAGCGCATTAAATTTGTCCCCTTCCACAAGTAGCTAGGGTTAGGCACTTAGCCTTAGTACGCACAGTTGCATAATAGTATTATTATATCATCAACACCACCACTCACCTACTCTAAACCCTAGACTCAGTACCCTGACCTCCACGTGAACTCTTTCAGCTAACCCTTCCCGATCCCTTCTCCACCATGCCTTCCCCTGCTCATTAATGGCGAACACCGCATTTGACGCAAGTCACTCTTATTCATAACCAGAGTCATTTTAGAGAGAGAGAGAGAGATCAGTTTTAAGATCAAATAATGAGGGAGAGAAAACTGATAAGTGTAATAGTAGAGTTTAAATAATGAAGGGCTGTTGATGATTTGTCAGGTAGTGAGGAAATGTGGGAAGCTTCGTTCCTGTGGAGGATTCTGCCGAGAGTTAATGTTTGATGGTATGTTTGATGCTTCAAATGGTAAGGTTGGTGATGTTGGAATTGGTGTCGCACATCATGATGGAGACTTGTTCACCCGTGTGTCTGTGTGTTTGTAACTACTGTAATGTTTGGATAACTCAATAAATATTTTTGAGAAGTTTTTTTTGAAATCGAAACAAATTTCTCTATATATTTATCTTGTATACTATAAAAACATTTTTGAAATTATGATTTTGATTTTTTCCAAACAGCTCCTATATCGTGTCTTCCATTTTGGTTTTGATCAAAACATGAAAGTTTGAACTCCTTGGTGTGTTCTCATGGCCATTGATTTAATTAACATACCATCAAGTGATTTATAGTAACATAAAGACTGGATCGAATATAGCTTTTGAGCATAAATTATTGATTGGTTCTATGTATATATATGGATGCATTTCCTTCTTGACATTTTCCTTTCCTTTTCCTCCTCTTTTAATTTCTTTGGACCTTTTTAAAAAGTGTAGATAATAAGATTGCTTCCATCAATGTATATTGTGATTCTCTCAAGCTCGCCTCATGTCAAGGAATTAGATTGATAATACTCTATCTGATTTCTAATATAGAAGTCAGATAATTTACAAAAATTAAGAAAAACTAGATAAGTTGGGTTATTTTCTTAAAATATCCTATTTAATTATTGCTTTTGAACTATCTCTTACTAAAACTCCTTTAACACATGTAATCTATATGGATAACTTGGGAAAAAAAGTTATAAATTTAAGAGACAAAGTAAACTAAAATCAAAAGAAATCTCAGAATCAAGGGAGCATTAGGAATTATATCTCATTTTGTATTCCTGGCTCATAAGCTTTAATCATATTTTCCGAAAACAAAAAACACGAGACTCATCACTTACTCCTCATCACATTAATGACAACTATATAACTTTCGATATTTAACCTGTAACAATCTCTCATATATATTAGCCAGAAGATTATTGAGAGAGTAGGTATATATCTCAACCGTTTTTACCCGTCTCGCATTAAGTAATTTTAACCACCCTAGGATTCTATGTTGGGCCAACAATATTGAACATGCATTATGCAAAAGAAACTATATTTAGTGTTGTTTTATATAATTGTAACACATACACATTCATGTATATATATGTGTGTATGACTTGGTTTGATATAGTATGATTCATAAACAGTCATTATTATTACATCACATGCATTGTGCTTTAACTAAAATAATTGATATGAATAATTGAATCCAATTAAATTTGACCGGAAAGAAACAGTTACAGTCAACAAAGCAACATACAGCGATCAGGATTGTCTCAGCTTTTAACATGTACATAAGCCTTATTTGAATGTGGTCTTTGAGACTTTGACGATTTATATGTTTGTACATGTCATAACACTCATAAATGCTTATCAACCACTCAATTTGATAATCTTCATGTTTGGATCCTGTACAGTGGGGCGTGTCCTCATAACTAGTACTAGCTAGCTACATCCTGCATTATTATCTTCAGGTTGAATTAATAATAATAATAATAGTAAGTGGCCGATTTGGCGTTATAAGTCCAAAAACTAATGTAAGGTTAATTATTCCTTCACTTTTTGTTGTTTTCAAATAGTGTTATCTTAGATGATATCAAGGACATGCCGAAAAGTTGCTGATGAAACGTTAAAATATCCATATTACCTTTAAAGTTCCATTATCATATGCAAGGACTACAACCATAATGCAAAGAAAAATATTAAACCAAAATACATGTACTTTTTATCCAAAGCATGCATGAAATCTCTTACACACACCCACCCCCACTCTTTTTCCCCTTTCTGACAACAATCTTATATATATAATCTAAACAAAGTAAGCTAGTAAAAAAAAAAATTCCTTGATGATATAGTTCTCGTGTGTTTCTAATTATTTGTATTTATATACTAGAAAGAAAAAAGTAGAAAGATGCATAAAAAATTATAAGGATGAATATGAAGAAAGCCATTGCTACACTAAAACCATGAACATTATATTAACTTCACCCCCTCCTCCTAGATTTGAGTATATATATACAAGGAGTTTATTACATCTAGTCATCAGACAAATAATGATGAAGTGGTTGGCCAAAATTAAAGGTGTATAAAAAATTTGTATTTATATACTAGAAAGGAAAAAAAATACCAAGATGTATAAAAAAATTATAAAGATGAATTTGAAGAAAGCCATTGCTACATCAAAATCATGAACATTATATCAACTTCCTAGCTAAGTGAAGATCACATGCAGTCACCTTTTTAGCCCCGCCGGGGGCAGGTTTGAGTATATATTTATAAGGAGCTTATTACATCTAGACATCAGACAAATAATGATGAAGTGGTTGACCAAAATTAAACTAAAATTAAAATTCCAACAAAATAGATATTTATGGATTTAGACCCAGCTCAATCTGACGGGAGATGCATAAATCAGCAAGCCATCACTTTCCAATATTATTAAAGTGGAAGTGATCTCATTCTTCAACAATAACTAACTAAAGCTGGTTAAGTGTCTAATCTTTTAAATTATTTAAGTAAATGGATGTAAAAGTGTCACTTCGGATTAGCTTAACTACGTGCGTACAATGCGAAACATGAATTTTGGCCTTTTAAGTACTTCATTAATAATCACAAAACAATAAAATCCTCCAACTGATCATATCTTCCATTACATTACATCACATCATAGGCTCAACAAGAAATAATATTTCTGGTAGCGTGAACTTCTGCGAACTATTAATGCATAGATTTATTTCAAGTTTACCCATAAATTTTTAAGTGAAAGTTTGTCTACGACAATAACATGCGCCGAATTCGTATAGATTAGAGAATTATGTGAAGCATTTCAGTAAACATAGACATAAGATATATAGTAAACATTGATAGTTTCACGTAGATCAGACTGAGATTTTGAATCTAACAACGCAGTACGATCGAAGCCAGCTACCCTAATCCAATCCTAGAGTCAATCCGTAGTCTACGAAGCATACATCTTAACAGAAACATAGATTTCTAATCCTAGATGACAACATAAGACAAGCTAACTCAGTACTCAGTATTAATCCTACAATCGAGAAAAGTCTTAGAATCCCCACATGCAATCAAGCTCGGAGCCACCCAAACTGGTCATGCCGGAGCTAACGTCCGCCACCCTCTGATCGTCAACCGGTGTAATCCAATTCATGTTGACGGGAACGCCCTGGAAGGGCTGCTGCTGCTGCGGCGGCGGCGGGGGCGGGATAAGGAAGGGAAGCTGAAGGTTGTCTTGCAGATGCAGCGCCCTCAGGCTTGGGAAGGAAATGCCCCCGTTTCTCTGAAAACGAGCCAAGGGGTCCACCGTAACAGACAGCGGCGCGGCGGACAGGTCAAAGCTGTAGTTGTTGCTGGCGGCGGCAGAGATTGTGGAGAAACAGGACACGTGCTCTCTTGAGGTATTCAGGCTGTCGTAAGTGTTAGAGCAACTGTCACGATCGTTGACTGCGGCGGTGCTACTGGCGGCGGCGGCCGTGAACGGTGAGGAATCAAGTAGAGGCGGAAGGTAAACGGAGGAGGGAGAACTGGGCTCAGCTGTGTAGAGACTCAAGTTAGAAGAAGAGCTCATGATGTTTCGGGTCTTCTTCGAGCCACTGCAAGATGACGATATGGTGGCGGAGCCGCCGTTGCCGGAGCCACTCTTCTGGAACACCCGGGAAATGACCCACTCATCCTATATCATGACAAAACATAGAACCATTACAAGACATTTGACAAAAAGAATTTCGGAAACAAACTATTTCACTTCGAAAAAAATTAGCACACGTGAGTGGTGAACGCCTGCTAATACATGACCAATCAGTAAAAACTGAAAGACATTATCAGAATATAAACAGCTTTAAAGTGTACTAAAAACTAATAAACAATACAACCGAGGAGTAGGTTTATCTATAAAGGCAAGCTTTGCCGTGAATAGAATAACAAACTGTACCACAGTATCTCTGCAAGTAAAATCTCACTGTTAAGTTTCAAAGATCTTCTAGTTTTTAGCAGCAGAGAGAAACATCTATAAATGAAGCCATAAAGTTTTAACATTGGTGCAGCAGCATGAAACAGTGGTTAATAGTAAGACCCTTTGGTTAATTATTTATAAATATTATGCCGTAGAAGCAAAATAACTCATGTTATGGTACCGTTATGAGGCTGAAAAGTACGAAGCCCTAGCTAGCAGAAGACTGAACCAAAAACAAACTGAAAAAGCGAAGATCTTTCAACATGAAGAGAAGTTCACACAGAAAGCCACGTTGCACCTAGCCAGCTAAAGTTTTCTACACTGTAAAACGATAAGCATCTGCAAGTACACGAAGAGTTAGACAGGAAGATGAAGTAGAGATAGGTACCTTGGAGGAGCGAGAGAGGTAATGGTAGGCAAATTTGCCTTCAAGGCGATACTCGTGCATAACCCAGTTGCTCTTCTCGCCTTTTGGAGCTCTTCCTCTGTAAAACACAAGAGTCTTCTTCATCCCCACTAAAGCGCTAGTCTTTGAGCTGTAGATTTCTCTGTCTTTCCCAGTGGCCTTCCAGTATCCTGCTTCTGTAGCCCTATTAGTTCTTAGCCCAGTTGGGTACTTCCTATCTCTCAAGCTAAAGAAGTACCACTCCTTCTCTCCCATCTTCGCTTTCTCTGCCAAACAAAAATGAGTTTAAGCTCATAAATATTGCGCCCCATAAAGCTAGAAAAAGAAATCAGGTTCAATAGTTGCATAGGCAAAGATTGGACCAAAACGAAAGATGAAGAGAGGTAGCATTAGGTGTTAGTTACCTGGAAGCTCCCATGGCTCACATTTGTTGAGATCAACTTCAGCTATGGCTCTACCAGTGAAGCTATTGTCAAGGACTTTCTTGAGGAGGTAGTACGTGATGAGTTCTTCGTCTGTGGGGTGGAAGCGAAAGCCGGGAGGCAAATGAGCATCATTGTTGTCGGAGGGGTAATAGCTCTCCATCGAAGAACTGAAAATAGCCTAGTGAACGAGGAACTCTCTGCTCTAAGGGAGAAAGCGAGGCTGAGAATTGGGAAGTCACATGGGGGGTGAGGTTTATATAATATCATCATAAGGGTTGGTTCATGGGGATTTGATGAATCAGACGGAAGGAAGGAAAAAGGCAAAATAATAACGATGGTAATGGGTTTGTAAAATCTCTGTAATCTCTGTGCTTTCTGTCCTATTCTGATCTCTTTCTCTCTCTTTCTCTCATTACCCTGCCATGGTCCTTGTCATAGTAGTCCAGATAGCTAGAGAGAGAATGACAGGGTGATGCATAGTGTAGGGGTGAGGGCGAGGGGAGTGGGGCTTTTCTGGCTTTGAGTATGCGTGCGTGTGTGAGGAAGTGTGCGGCTATTCCTCTGTCAGCGAAGAAACATGAAATGCAGGAACAGAAAGTAGATTTATTTAACGAGAAAACAAGAGATCTTTTTGCTGTGAGATATTGAAAAATGAGGGGGGAAAACACTAAAATAACCAAGTTAAATTAATTGTATACAGTAAAAAAAAAGAGGTTATCCTTTGCTTTAGTACCCTATCATAAGAAAAATTATATTCTAATATGATGGACTTGAATGGACAGCAGTCTTTGTATCCTGCTAAAAAATAACCTATAAAAAAATGAGAGAGATTTTCACCATGTATCTATATCCATAAAGCTGTTTCATATCTTCTCTGTCAGCACAGTACAGGAAATTAAATAAACAGAACAACACCTAGCCGTGTTTTATTACACGCCCACTCCATACTCTTCCTTCCTCCTCTTTCTTCCCACCCCTCTCTCTTTCTCCTATTTTTCTGCAGAATTTAGTACTCATGCCTCAGGTTTCTCACCCACTCGTTAAAAAAATTCTCCTTTTTTTAATATATCTGTGATACCTGATGATCATTTCTCTTTCTGGGTATTTGTTCCTCTGGTGTCATGAGTTTTGGCATCTCTTAAGCCGAACTTACTTGAGAACTGCAATTCGGTTGTTGAAGGGGGAAAAAACCTCATCTAATAATAAAGGTTTCACTTTTTTTATCTCTGTTCTAAACAGTTGCTTTTGCTAGTTTACACAGGAAACTTGGGTACAAATGATGCGTGACACCAGTATGTAACTGTGACGTAAAAGACAAATAGATCTCTCCCAAAACGCCAAACCGAAATGCATCGCTGCACAGTAAATAGAGGCTTAACCATCACTTTTTTGAGTTTCCTTTCCCAGGATGGCATTATGTTTTGCCAAACCATCCTTTGCTAAATTCACTTTCAGGTTCAAAAGACCGTAGCTTTTTATTTTCCTGTGGTTTTAAGTACAAAGTGTATCATTGTTTTGCTGAGGCTTTTCTTATTTACCTGGTCAAGCGTACAACCCAACCATGACGCTCAATAAACTAAACAGCAAAATCTTTTAAGAGAGTATCTTACTTCTGAGCAACTCGATCTAGGAAACTATGATAATGAGCAGGATTGACATATCAATTCTTTGTGATTGATCCATTTAACTGTTCAAATGTAAGTCATGATGCTGGTAATAAAAGAGGCTGGCAACCAATAGCATAAGAAAGAGAAACAAATTAATACTGAAAGGGATATCATATCAGAAACCCTATTGTATTGTACTGATAAGGGAATAGAACTAAAATTGTAGGATTATCACTGCCAAGTAATACAAAAAATAAACTGATATCAAGAATTCAAAAATAAATAGCAGAAAGAGAAACAAGTAAATGCTACCAGAATATCTCAGAGCTCCTACCGTACTGATATGTGAATACAACCAAAACTAAAGAATAATCGCTCTTCCACAATCTAATCTCAAGTAGGTATCAGTATATAATGTGGCATGTTCCGAAGCACTAGGTTTAACATGTGAGTGGCGACCATTCGGAGAACACTTACTGAAAGTGGGTATATTTTGATTTTATGCATATGTGGCCATGAAAAGGTGCAACAGAACGTGTAGCTGAGGTTGATTTATTGATTTTACATCCCCATGGTCAATCCATCAAACACAGCCAAGACATTGGATATAATCAAACTTTTAAAGACTCACAAACGTCTCTCCTTTTATTTTTGCCACAGGGTAGAATCATGCCAAGCAATATGTTGGACCAAAGAGAAACATCCATGAAAAGCTGAATATTTCTGCAAGTTCAAAAACATGTGGGGGGGGGGGTTTCACCCAGGGGTTGGATTATACATATTGGATGCCAGCAAGCTAAGCCCCAGCGAGCCATGTGGGGTTGAATTAACATGCATGAATCTATTCAGCCATCCCATCTATCTAATCCAGTCCCATTTTATCCATCAGTACCAGAAACACAACAAGGAGGTGGAAGATGATGATGCTAGTAGGCGGGAGAGAGAGAGATTGATAGATTTTTGCAATGAGAAGTTGACACATGATGCTCGGATTTTGAGAAACACAGCATCTCTCGCAGGCTTTATATCAAATCATCTCTTCAATCTGCATGCTGAGGTCTTCTCTGCGAACCCCTTCTCTCTCTCTATTCCCTTCTCATATTCTTCATTGGCCCATCTCTTCTGCATTCCCCAATTTCCAATATTCCCTCGTCACTGTTTTTTTATTTTAAAATTGTCATTTTTTTTAAAATTCTAGTTCTCAAGGCGCTTTCTAATGGTGATTCCCCAGAAAAGCAAAAAATTCTCCCCCATGATCTTCTCCCTTTGGGAGTGGTTAAGTCCTTTTTTTCAGATTTGCTTGTAATTGCAACAAACCCTTTTGGCTTGGAACTCACGGTTTCTCTGTTCTGTGCTGTCCCTCTCGTGCCTCCTTCGTAATCCGAACCGGGTCGGCCAAAACCGATCCCTCTCCCACTTCGGAATCGAATCACGTACATATAATCATAAAGTTTGAATCTTTAGTTTAAATGGGGTGAAACTGAAAATTAAAAAAAAAAATTTGAAAAAAATGACCTTGATAGCTGAAAGCTGCCAAGACAACACAGAAACTCATTGCAGATGGTGACACACTTGTTCATGATCCGTGGTCTGGTTTCCACGTGATTGATGGATGGATGGGCATGTGCAGACCCATGACGGTTCGGTTCAACCCGACCGGAACTGAACCGCGGGAGGGCTTGATTTGGCCTCTGTACGGAAGTTGACTTTTCTGGCAAAAAATAAAAAATGAATAAAAAAGCACGCCAACTATTTTCCCGTTTTAAAAGAAAGAGCCGAAGAAAACAACGAGGAGAATGGTGTTGGGGGGAAGGGGAAAGGGGTAAAGAGGCGGGCGCGTGGATCGAGGGCGTTGGGGATCGCGCGTGACGACATTCTTAGGTCAGACACCGCCGCCCTCCGGCTACGGCGCTTCGGGGTTCGAGTCAGTGTTGTGTGGGGCGGTGGTCGTGGTAGTGACGGGTCACGAATTATAATACCCAATTATTGTGAGAAATCTTAAACATGGTCCCATAATAATCTACGTGGGCCCAGATGACGTGGCTTTCATCGTACGGTTGTTTAGCCATTTAACCCGGGTTCTCATGGGGCCATTTGCGCCGTTGGATTTAAAGGATACACGAGGCACGAAAACAGCCAAATGCTACTTAATAACACACAAACATACCACAGCACCAGAGGACAAATCCAGCAAACAAATAAAATACAAGGTGTCCCAACATTCCAGAATCCGCGGGTATAATTTCTTTGGAAAGTTAAAAAAAGAAAAATGTAAAAGAAATTTTAGTGTAACTCATCAGATAAAGGTAAAACTCCGCGCGAGCTCATCAATTATGTGGGGAAAATCTAAAGATGTCAAAAACAGTGACCTTTAATTTATTTAATTTTTTTTAAGTAAATTAAATTCATTCAGGGATCGATCGCTTGCAAAAGTTCTTAAGCGGGGTAAAATTGTTGTCTCAGTGATGGTCCAAGGTTTAACACCCTAAAAGAAGGAAAAAAGGAAAAGAAAAATTGGGGATAAATCTCTAATTGAAAGTTTAATCGACAAATAAGACCTAAGAACTCTGTGTAATTTAATTTCTATTTTGTGCAGTTTAACTTTCCTTGTATGCAATAATTTTCTTTTGTGTGGTGTGCAACTCAATTTTCTTTTATGCAAATAAAATTCTCTTATGTGCAAATCATCTTCCCTATGTGCAAACTAATCTCTTATATCTAAATAATGTTTTGTACAAACTATTTTTTCTTTGTGCAACTTATCTTATTTTGTGTGCAATAAATCTTTCTTCGTGCAATCAATCATCCTAGTGACTATTTGCCAATTAAATTTGTAATAAGAGATTTATCCTAATTTTCTCTAATATTTTTTGGTCATTTACATCATCACAAGGTTAAGGTATCCCTTTTTTTAAGGCCGGGAAATTTAAGGTATCCCCTGTTATATGTAGTTGTTAGAAATTTATAGATTTTTTTTTTCAGATAAATTACTGCAAAAATATTTTTAAAATACTAAGATTTTCCGATTTGATATTTAAAGTTATAAACAATCTGATTATGGATAATATAATATGGTCCTGTGGACTCTCTGGTCTAGTTTTCGATCTCGGGCCTTACCCCTCATCTGTACCAAAAAAAAAATTGAACTTCTTGGTCTTTGAATCGAGGCCCGCTTTACTTAAAGTGAAAGCAGAAATAAAGCCCATTCCAATGGTAGCCCAATCCACAATCTCATTCAGAAAATATGTCCCCTCTCTCTCTCTCTCTCTCTTTTTTTTTTAAATCTCTCTTTAGATATGTACATACATTAACTAGAGAGTAAATTAATGATTTAATTATTGAAAATTTACATTTATTTGATTTCATCGTTTCTGAATTTTTGGTTTCACAAGTTAAGCTCGGGGGTAAAAATTATTACTCGTTAATTTTCTTTTTTTTTTTTTCCGAACTTTTGTAAAGTTCACTTAGCAAGATAGCCATGTCATGGCTAAGATAAAACATGTAACTTGCCTATTTGTAGATTATAGAATAATAAAACTAGAAGATTGGCTTATGTTACATGCCAGTGAATAATTTATTTTAGCATGGAGCATCTGGTATTTTGAACCTACCTCACTTTTAACTTGAAGGATTTATTGAAGGTTTAGACTAATCTGGATTGAGCTTTGAACCAGACCATAAGGATAGCAAAGATAACTACCAAGTACTCCTCCGGTTCTTAATGTAAAACTTATTTAACTAATTTGATTAGATTAAAAAAGCTAGGTAAGTTAGCTAATTATAAGAAATGTGACACGTTTTTCCCAAAACACCATAACCATATTTCTTAATACCCCTCTCCATCTTCTACTTGATTATGATTGAGGGGGTATTTATAGGGGTAATTTATAGAAAATTGATAAAAATAAGAAATGTGTATTATATTTATAACCAAAACAAACTCGATAATTGGATCTTATGTTAAGGACCGGAGGAGTATTTAACACTGCTACATTTTCGGAATCTGAATTTGAAACCTCTAATTAAAAGGATATAACCCCATGTCAATTGAACCAAGTGCTTAGTGGTTACATGCTCACAATAATTTAAAAGTGAGTTTTGTTTTATGTTTCATCCGCTATATATCTATCCACTCCAAGAAAATGGCGTGAAAGAAACACACCAAAAGGAGACAAAATGAAAATACAAGGAATGGGAAGCTGGTGGCATGGTATAACTGATAAGGATAAGTGATAACGTGAAAGACCAAAATGGGAAAAGATAAACAAAGAAATTGGGATAGGGCTTAATCGTTATGGACGGACAAGTATGAAATGAAACCCTGATGAATCATCCTTCTTATCCAATCCAGTGTTTTTTTTAATCAGTTCTCTAGGGCATGTGGCTAGTATTTCTCTAATCTTATTTATATGGCAGGAGGAACATGAATTTCTTTGGTTATATTTGATATTTATAAGGCAGAAAGATAAACTTTTCATGTGAACATACACTTTTATCTTTTATTTATTATTATATTGATTTTGTTTTTATTAAATAAAGATAAAATTGAAAAAATATTGAATTTTAATATAAAGTTAATAAAGTTTAAGATTTTTTATTTGTTCGTGTGAAATATATTTAAAATGACTTATAAATAGTACCAGAAAAGTATATAATAACCAGCCTTAATTTTAAATGACTCTTTTTGTGACATGCTCATCGCCTGTTTGATCCATTTTCTTGCCTGTGTCCAACGTCTCAAACGTTACTATTATTAATATCAGTATTAATATTGGGAGAGAGAGAGAGGGTTACGGTCTTAATGATCTGTAAGTAGAATTAAGAAAATAATTAATTTTTCTACTTAGAACCTTCTATTCTAATTCTCTAATAAAATAAGAATATATATTGGACTCGTTTTAATACCTTGTGCGCGGCGAATTAGAAGAGTACTGATGACGTGGATGATAGCAATGAGGAAATAAAATAGTAATAAAGTTCATGAGAAGATAATCTCCATCAGAAAATAATTACTGATGATATTGTTCTCTTTCTAACGAACAAAAATAGATAAAAATAGACTTATTGGCATTGTCAACGTCCTAGCCCCTGCGCCACTAAGGGTTTGGTTGGAGGGTAGGGTAGGGTAGGGGAGGGGAGGAGAGGGGAGGGGAGTCAAAACAGAGGGTTTATAGTTCCCGAACATTCTCGGGAGAAAAGGGTAAAAGTTGTGGAATCAACAGGTGAGAAGAGACTAATCCCTCGTAACGTGACGAACTAAGATTTGAATCCTTACTGAGAGAAGTGTCTACATTTAGTACCCGACAGTGTCTCGAATAGGATTGTCTCTAATAAAAAGATACTTATGTTTTAGCAAAAAAACAAGTGAAAAGAGACTTTCGGTCAAAAAAACAAGTGGGAAGAGACGCAAACATTAGTATTACTCCCTCGTATTATTATTATAAATTCTAAATAACTAATTAAAAATAGTAAATAGATTAGAATTGTATTGTTGTTTTTAAATATACTCTTATGATAAATTAGACAAAAGATAAAAGATAATTCGTGGGGAAATATAAGAAGAGAGAAATAATTAAAGACAAATTAAAAAAATATATTAAATGTTAAAGCAAATCCAAATTAAAGTTTATATAATAGAGCATATTCCTTCCTAAATTTGAAATTTATAAATAGAATTAGAGGGAATACCTCCTATCTTAAATATAAGATTTAATTTATAGTGTAAATTGTACTATAAATTAGATTTTATATTTAAAATTGAGGTGATTTGCATGTGGTACTTCATATAGGTCATGCTGCTTATGTTTTTTTTTTTTTTTCCTTTGGGGGTTATATGTTGTTTATGTCTTGTTTTGCCGTTTTGACTCAATACTATTCAGGATTCATGTCTTAACAAAATTTGGCCCAAACAATAAATGTCTTGTCAAAAACAAATTTCCTGCAATTTTATATTTCACGTCAATATTGATTTGTGTAAATCCTAAAACTAAATGAACTAATACAATTTTTGTCCCTTAAATTTACTTTCGTTTAAATTTTAAACCACAAATTTTAGTCTATCAAAACCATTTAACTTTTTGTCCATGGTGATTGCACTCCCGCTTTGTCTTTTACCTTCTATCATTTTTTTTTCAAGTTGATTTTGAGGAGAACATTGAAAACAATTTTTTATGTTTTCAAATGCAATTTTTTTAAAAAAATTTTCTAAATATTTTTTGGTTTAAAATTGGTTTTAAGAACAATTTTATTAAACTATTCTAAAAAATATAAAGGAAAATTAAAAAAAAACATCTTAAATTTCAAATTCTCAAATTCAAGAATTACAACAAAAATGTGTTGTTATTTACTTTTCAAATATAATTAATTACTATTTAAATGTGGTCACTAAGACTGATTTGAAATTTTAAAATCCAAGAGGTATTTTTTAAGGATTTTTTCAAATATAAAAACACAAAAAAAAAAAAACAGAAACAGATATCACCACAGTTTTTATTCTGATATGCCACGAATATCCTGCTGTTAAATTTTTGATGTCATCTGATTTATTTTTCTTCCCAGTCAAATTAGCGAAAAGGATTTGTTTTTTCCTTCGTTTTCTTTGTGGAAAAAACCTCTTCAACTTGAACAAGGCTAGGCTTCACGTTTTGCAAGCCACATCGGACAAAGCATTTTAAAAAATATATATAAATTTTTTTAAAAAAACTGGTTAAGATACAATGTAGGTATTAAATATAATGTTGTTGTCAATAATCACTTTTTCGGTTGTCCCCATCAAGACTCCGTGGATTGGAAAAGCATCATCCATTGACCGATGACCTCGCCAATTTAATGTATTTAAATATTTTGCAATTATATTTCACATTATCAAAGTGACACGCTACTGCTCATTAATTTTAATTTATTAACTGAGTTAAATCGGTCAAAATTATATCTCGTGAACACGCAACTTTAGAAATTATGAATAATATTGTAAAATATAAAAAAACAAAATTGTAACCTTAATTTTGTGAGAACCGTAGGTAGGTCACTTGTATAAAAAGTTATTAATATTTTGATTTATAATATCTTTTTTAAAATTATCAATCTCAAAAAAAATATTGTTTTAAAAAAGGAGTTAATAATTTTTTTTGGGTAAAAAAGTCAAGTATCGTTCTCCCTTTTGTTTTTAGGAAAAAAAAAATCACCAAATCTTTATAATTGATATATAATTTATAATCAAATACACTCAATTCTAATTGAAGCTCAATTTCTTATATTTAATAATTTCATTTGTTAGTTCATATGTTTTATGATTCGGCTACAGTTCAGGTCTTACATGACTTTTTATTTCAATAACATCAAGCATCTTTTTAAGTTTTTTTGTTTAGCCATGAAGTTGTGAGTTCTACCATTTATAAACTTAAATGTATTTGGATTAATTTTTAAAAAATAATTTTATGATATGAGATGATTATAATTCGATGTAATTGCTTCTAAAAATCTAATTTAAATATTCTTCCGATCCTAAATATAAATATTATCTTATGATATAATTTATAATATAAAATAATTTTATATTTATGACTAAAAGGGTGCTATTTTTAAATTTGGTAAATGAAAGATAACCGGAAAAAATAATTTTACCATTTTCTTATTTGTCTAAAATTTAGGCCTATATCGTTATTTATTTATGCTGGTGTCAGCAAACAACGGACGCAGACTGGCTTCGGGATGCCACTGCAAATGGGAGGCCAGGGGAGCTCGTCGTTATGGCGTCAGGAGACAGACACGTGTCAAGTAATGAAACACAAGGACAAGTGGCCAGCGGACATTTTGGGACGGAATCGAAGGGAACTTTTTTTTTTACTTCTAATTTTCTTAAAAAAAAAAACAGAGTTTTTTACATTACATAAAATTATACTCTTCCGATCCTTAATATAAGACCTATTTAACTAATTTGATTAGATTAAGGAAGTTAGGTAAGTTAGTTAATTATAAGAAAAGTGACACATTTTTCCTAAAACACCATAATCATCTTTTTTAATACCCATCTCCCTCTTATATTTGATTATAGTTTAGGGAATATCTATAGGGGTAATTTAGAGAAAATTGATAAATATGAGAAATGAGTCTTATATTTAAGATCAAAACCAATTCAAAAATTGGGTCATATATTAAAGACCGGAGGAGTAGTTCATGTTTAATAATTATCAATTAACATTCTGTATTTTTTACATGACATAAAAAAACTAGTTTTTTTACATTACACAAAATTATAGCTCATATATATCTTTTAATTTTAAATTGTTGTTCACAATTTTTTTGGAGTTAATATCATGGTTGGCTCTTATAATTTAACTGAATTTTGGTTTAGATCCTTGCAATTTTAAATTACCAATTTTTGTCCTAATTTTATAATGACTTGTACAAATTTAAAGCATGGGAATCAAAATCAAAATCAAAACTCATCAAGAGCATAAAAAATTACAAGAACCAAAAATAATAATTCAAAACTAAAAGACGCGTGTACGAAATCTTGTCACAGGTCTTTCAGATCATTTGTCATAATTAATACTCCTCCGGTCCTTATTATAAGACCCAATTTGATTTTTTATTTGGTCCTAATTATAAGACCCAATCCATTTTGTCTCTTATATTTATGTATTTTTTTCCAAGATAATCCTTCTAATAATGATAGTTTTAGCCAATATACTTAATTAGCAAGGATATTTTAGGAATGACAACACTTATTTATTATAAATAACCAACTTAACTTACTTCCTTAATCTCCTCAAATAAGTCAATTGGGTCTTATAATTAGGACCGGAGGAGTAATAGAAGTCCCTTTCTCTTTTTTTTTTTTTTAAATTTTTCTGACATGATGAGTTCCAAATTATATAATTAATTTCATATATATGCATATAGTATATAATTTTTTAATATTTTTATATAGTAATTTAATAAATAATTAATAAATATTAATCTCAATTGACATCAAATAAAATACTATTTTTAGTCCTAATTATAAAACCCAGTTGACTAATTTGAGGAGATTAAGGAAAAAAATTAAGTTAGTTACTTGTAATAAATATATATTTTTTTTTCAAAAATATCCTTACTAATCAATTGTATTGACTAGAACTACAATTATTAGAAGGTTACCTTGAAAAAAAAACATAAATATGAAAGATAAAATATATTGAGGTCTTATATTTAAAATCAAAATAAAAATCAAATAAACTCTTATATTAAGAATAAAACTTGTACCACATAGTCATTATTCTTAAATAGTGATAATGCTTTTCATAGCTAACCACCGGCAAGGCGCTTGGCGCTTGGCGCTTGTGAAGCGGTTACGAGCGTCATATGACAAGACTCGTTCCGATGGGAGGTGCCGCCAAACTTTGTTCCGTGAGAGGAGAAGGAGCGTGTGGTTATGGGAAATCAAGTTCTTATTCACAGTAGACTGCGGGACATGCCCATCACTCTTCCGTCTTTATATAGATAGCGAAAATCCTCTTCTTCTTCGTCTTCTTCATCCTTCCAAGCCGTGAGAGAACTGTGAACAAAGGCCGTACGCAAACCCATCTTTCTGAAGCTACTGAGGTCGATTACGGTTAGTCATGGAAAATGAGGCATCCATGAATCACGAAGCAAAAACCGCTTCAACCATCACCATTAAAGGGATTCTCAGCCTTTTAATGCAAAGCGTTGACGGGAATGGTGGCGATAAGAGAGTGATTTCTATGGGCATGGGTGACCCTTCTATTTATACTTGCTTCCACACCACTAATATTGCTCAGGAAGCTGTCGTTGATACGCTTCAATCTCAGAAATTCAATGGCTATGCTCCTACCGTTGGTCTTCTCCAAACCAGAAAGTAACTGTACTTCCTTGCCTGTCATTTTGTGGATTTCGATTTCTTCTCGCTCTTCAATCTTCGTGTTTTTGTTCTCGCTTGCTGAGTTTTGTCCCTTTTGCTTTTCGAAACTATTCTTTCTTGATTATGATTGTTACCTTGATAATTTCAAGATCACCGCTGTTGAAGTTAAAGTTAGCTGTTAAATGTTGAAATTTTGTGTTTAAGACAGTTTAAACCGAGTATTGAATTTTAAATTAAAAAGCAATAACCACAACTAAATAGAACATTCATCCACATACATAATCCAACAAAGCAGAGTTAGTATATATCTGATGAACTCTTTTTCTTTTTCTTTTTAAACTAAAAAACGACATGGTTTCAAATTTTCAGCCGGAGGACCAAAAAATATAAAATCTAAACCGGTTAACTTGTCCAAAACTCTTGATCAGATTGGCCAAAGGATTGTTTCACCCTTTGCTTGGAAAGATGTCTTCGGGCATCTCACAAGAAGCATTATCGGATTCATCCTTGCACTTGCAGTTGAAAGAATTTAAAATATCTGCTCCTTTAGGTTTTCGTGTCTATGATGTTTTTATTTCTTCTTGGTGACAGAGCAATTGCTGAATATCTGTCCCGTGATCTTCCCTACAAGTTGACATCCGATGATGTTTTTATTACTTCTGGATGCACTCAAGCTATTGATGTTTCAGTGGCAATGCTTGCTCACCCTGGAGCAAACATCTTGCTTCCGAGGCCAGGCTTCCCAATCTATGATCTCTGTGCTGCATTCAGACAAGTAGAAGTTCGCCATTATGATCTTCTTCCTGAGAAAGGCTGGGAGGTTGATTTGGAAGCTGTTGAGTCTCTTGCAGATAAGAACACAATTGCATTGGTGATTATAAACCCAGGAAACCCTTGTGGAAATGTGTACAGTTACCATCATTTAAAGAAGGTTAGTGTTATAGGATTTGACTTAAGGTGAAATAATTGAGACAAGACATTTATAGAATTGGCACTATCAGCACAAAACACTACTAATTGTTGAATGGTCCGTATGTCGCACTTAGATTGCAGAAACTGCTAAGAAGCTTGGCACTGTTGTGATTGCTGATGAAGTCTATGCTCATCTTGCATTTGGAGCCAATCCTTTTGTGCCAATGGGAGTTTTTGGATCTGATGTTCCTATTATTACTCTTGGGTCCCTATCTAAGCGATGGATAGTTCCTGGATGGAGACTTGGTTGGTTTGTGATAAATGATCCTTGTGGCACTTTTAGGAAACCGAAGGTTCTCTTCCTTTCACCTTCACTTTGGTTAACACAGTTTTTAATATTTGCAAGTAGTTATACCTGCAATTTAAGCTTTAACTTGCATGTGCTTGAATATCGATCCCATGGTATGCAAACAAGCACATGCGAAAACGAGCCCATCTGTTACCTCCCCTTGGGGGGGGGTGATGATTTAAAAGGGGATTGACATTTCTTTATTATATTTGTTCGTATTCTCTCCTCTTTGTTAGCTTCACAATATGGGAATAAATTGGTGTTCAAAATTGGCTTAAGATCATCTGTTTTGTTGTCATATGCATAGAATCAAATGCTTGAAAATATAAATGTTTTGTAGTTGAAAGATATCATTATTACCTTAAAAAGCTTAAGGTTTTAAACTTTGACATTTTCCTTCTTACCTGATGCCATCAAGTCGATGTTTAATTATGCAGGTTGTTGAGAGAATAAAGAAGTATTTTGATATTTTGGGGGTCCAGCTACCTTCATCCAGGTTTTCTATCTTTTGGTTTGCGTGGTTCTTTCTTACAATCAGTCAATTATCAGAGTTGAAACTTGCCAGTAGTGTTAATAACATTGCTAGATGAAGTAACTCAACATGCTAGACAGGATTTACCAGTATCCATCTCAATAAGAAAAACCAAATTGGAGGAAAAGAAAATGAAAGAAAGAAAAGAGAAGTACTAGGATTTGTTTTCTATGGTTTTGAAAAGAGAAGAAGTAAACTATTGCATTAGGAAGAGTGTTACTCTAGACTACGCTTGTCATTAGGCTATTAGGCTGGAAACTGGTCGTTAGACCTTCTGACAAAAAGTTGCAGTACCACCATGAGAAGTAACTTTGATATAGAATTAACTTCAGTTCGTTATTCCAGGTCTTTTTCTTTCTTTCGTTCTTTTCCTTTTTCATGTGTAATCCTCATTCCTGATCTAATCAAGTTATTTAGTGCAGAAATCTGTTAGGATTTCATCCAAAACCTTGTTCAGTCATTATCTTTTGCACTATTAATTGATAGCTCTTCTTCATTGCGTCTGACTGATAGAAGTTCTGATCTAACAGGCAGCTGTACCTCGCATAATTACAGAGACTGAAGAGGTCTTCTTCAGGAAAACCCTCAACATGTTAAGGCATACCTCAGATGTATGCTGTAAAGAGATAGAGGATATTCCATGCATTGTTTGCCCTCACAAACCTGATGGGTCTATGGCTATGATGGTGAGTTCATGGCATTGTTGGAATTTTCTTTAGAACTGAATGAATGTCACTATATCAGCATCGGTATTTATTACCTACACTGCAATACAGGTGAAACTCGATCTTTCACTTCTGGATGATATTAGTGATGATATTGATTTCTGTTTCAAGCTCGCGAAGGAGGAATCTGTTATCATTCTTCCAGGTATAATTGACCAAATCATACTCAATTATTACTTTTTGCATCCTTTTTTAATTTGGAAAGCTTTCATTCAAACAGGAAAACAAATCAGATACCTGCTACAGTTCTTGTACCTGATATTCTAGATTCTGTTATTTGTTAACTAATTCACTGCTGGTTAACCTTGGCTACTAATATATAAGCCCATGTTAGGCATGGGAGTAAAATAAACAATCCACTTCTCATTGCGTTTGTTACATGAAAAATAATCTTCACATAAAACCACTAGGTAATTACAGATAAAAGTATTTACAGTATTTTGGTCGTTGATTCTTTGGTTTTGACTGCAAGTTTGCCCTTGGATTTCTTAAAATTAAGAATGACAATCCTAGCTGGCAGGAACGGCGGTAGGGCTGAAAGATTGGCTCCGATTTACATTTGCCGTTGATCCATCTGCTCTTGCAGAGGCTATGAAAAGGATAAAATCATTCTATAAAAGGCATGCCAGAAAGTGGTGTGAAAACAGCAGCAAAATACGCAGTTAAATTAACCACTCTTAATTCTTTGTTATACCAGCACTGGTCCTTAAATCTCTCCTGCAAGGGAAGCGATTATTCAAACCACTTGATTAGTATGGTAAGATCCATTTAATGTAACATATTGTGTCCCGGGCTTGAATTGTTTTACTGGACATCGCAATAAATTGCATAGTAAAACCTCTGACGCAAGCATGATGATCCTCATGGTGGCGATTGTTCTGTAGAATCCTTGTATTATGTGAAAAATGCAATGTAGGGGATCTGAGTTATTGATAAGACTAGCTGTTTGGCAAACCTCAAAATCAATTAAAATAAGCTTTTTTTTTAATTTTATGAAATGAAACTATTTTCATATATTTATCTCGTACAGCACAAAATCTCTTGGAAGTAAAAATGAATCCATCTGGAGAAGTATAATGCATTTACATTGCACATTGCAGGAATGTATATATATGGCTGATGTTCCCTTTGCTCCTAAGGATAAAAATCTCGACAGATTATTCATTTAATCTAATTCAACATATTTTTCCATACATTGTATTGTATTATGTGCAA